>NW_006204006.1:1354424-1378647 GCF_000334495.1 Tupaia belangeri chinensis | reverse complement strand
GGAAAGAAGAGGTGAAATTATCTCTGTAGATGATATGATTATAGACATAGAAGTCTCAAAGGTGTCCACAAAAAAAACTCCTGGAAGTGATAAATAAATACAGTAAAGTGTCAGGATACAAAATCAACATACAAAAATCTATATCATTTCTATACACCAAGCAGATTGAGTAAACTTGAAGAAAATAATTTCATTTGCCATAGACACAAAAAATATAAGATACCTAGGAATAAATCCTACCAAAGAAGTCAAAGACCTCTACAAGAAAAGCTATTAAAATCTTTAAAAATAAATTGAAAAATGACAAAAAAAAAAAAAAATGAAAGGACATTCTATGTTCCTGTATTGGAAGAATCAATATAATCAAAATGGCAATTCTTCCAAAACTAATCTCCATAATTAATATATTTCCAACCAAAGTACCACAGACATTTTTCACATATCTAGAAAAGACAATCAAAAAATGTGTCTGAAATCATAAAAGACCCCATATTGCCAAGGCAATCCTGTACAAGAAGAGTGTAGTAGGAAGCATCTCACTCCCTAACCCCAAACTATATTACACAGCTGTGATAACCAAAACAGCATAGTACCAGCACAAAAACAGACATGTGGCCTAATGGAATAGAATTCAGATCCCAGAAATAAACTCCAAAACATACAGCCAACTGACTTTTGACAAAGGGCACCAGTCAATCCAGTGAGGAAAAGAAAGCCTCTTTAGCAAATAGTGCTGGGAAAACTAGGTATCCATCTGCAGGAAAATGAAACTGGATCCCTATCTCTTACCATTAATGAAAATCAACTCAAAATGGATCAAAGACCTAAACCTAAGACCTCAACCTATAAAACTACTGGTGTAGAATAAAGAGAAAATTCTTGGAGACAAAGGATTAGGCAAAGACTTCTTAAATAAGACCCTCCCCTAAAGCACAGGCAATGATCCCTAAAATAGAAAGGTGGGATTACAGCAGATTAAGAAGCTTCTACACAGTAAAAGAAACAATAGAGTGAAATGGGAGAACATATTTGCAAGCTGTGCCTCAGACAAAGGACTGACAACCAGAACATACGGGAAACTCAATGGCTTACCTGAAAAAACTGATCAACTCAGTTAAAAGGTGGGAAAATGAGCTGAACAGACATCTCTCTAAGGAAGACACACAAATGGCCAAAAAGCATATAAAAAATGCTCATCACCCCTTATCATGAGGGAGATGCAAATCAAAATCACAATGAGATACCACCTCAACCCAGTCAGAATGGTTAAGATTTTAAAAAAAGAGAAAACTGGGACCAGCAATTAGCATAATGGCTATGTCACTGGACTCCCATGTAGTCAACCACGGTTCAAGTCCTGGACCCAGTGGCTTAAAATGTCAGGCACATGTGCATGCATGTCCAAGATCCCAAAAGGAGAATGGAGGAGAAGGGATTGTGGGTTGGTCAATCCGCCTGGGGGTGATTTCTCACTTTCTTTCTCTCTGTCTCTCTCAGTCTGTCTGGCGAGCACACGTGCCCTATAGCAAAAACCTCTCCCAAAAGAAAAAAAAAAGAGAGAGAGAGAGTTAACTGCTGGTGAGGCTGTGGTGAAAAGCGAGCTCTCCTACACTGTTTTAGTATTTTTTTTTCTGAATTTTTTTTAATTCACTGTTGATGAAAATGTAAATTAGTACAGCCACTGTGGAGAAGAATATGGAGGTTCCTAAAAGACCTATAAATAGAAATACCATATGATCCAGCAATTCCACTCCTGAGTATCTACCCAAAGGACAGAAGAGCACTCAGTCAGAAAAGTGCTTGCACATCCATGTTTATTGTGGCATTATTCACAATTGCTAAGACATGGAACCAACCTAAATATCCACAAACAGATGAAAAGATTGAAAAAGTGTGGCACATGTACACTGTGGAACACTATTCAGCCATTAAAAACAACAAGACCTGGCATTTAATAAAAAGTAGATGTGTACGGAATGTATATGGAAGATTTACTTCCGAGTGAAGCAAGTTGGTCTATGAAAGAGAAACATGGTATGTCCTCATTTGATATATACTGAATGTCCACACTCTATGGAGGAAACTGAAAGACTAGAGGATATAGAAGCATGGAAAATAGTTTTAGATACTGGATATAGTGTGGGAAGAGGTTAGGAGGTGGGGGAGAGAGAGGCGGGACATCTGGGGGACACAGAAGTGGAGGATTGTCTGTTGATGACAGTGTGTATCATATCTTTAACTGGACTACTGTACAGTGTGTTTATGCTGGAAAATCCATTTTATAAGCTGTGTTTACATGCAGTGATTAAGTGTATAAAATAATTTTTAAAGACATAAACAATTATAGTGTAGAAGGTGATAGTGTTGACCCAAGGGGTGCTGGGTACAATGGGTAATGGGAATATAGTGAGTGATGGCCATGTTGGAGTAGTGGGAACAGGTGGCATGGTGTTGAAGAAGGTGTGAAAATGCGGTGCTCTGGGTCATGTGCTTCTGAGCCCTGCTGTCCTTGGAGTGAGATTGAGACTAATGAGTGTGATCTGGAAGCTATTCTGTTATTCTCCCATAATATCATGATGGCCCTCCAAACTGAGTTACATACAAGTCCTTCTCATAGCTCTCTGGACATACTTTATTCCACACTAGGATGAATTTTAAGTATTTAGGAAAATACACAAGAGCTTGCCACCAGACATTGGGAGATCAGAACTACATTTCCAAGCTATTATCATCAACTCTTGTGGGGAGGGGCGCAGACACCAGACACCTTTTTCTCCACCCTTCAATACCCAGCTAATTTTTAAAATAACATCTGTTATGGTTTCTGTCACAATTGGTTAGAATGATAGTTGTGTTCTAATGGAAATAAATATCCTGCTAGGAGTCATTTGCTTTTTTTGAATGCAGTGCTTGGTCTTTTCCTACTTCATCCTAACAGTGAGGATTGGCCTGTTCTGAAGTCCAACACAGCAGGGGAGAAATCATTTTGGGTCCAGCAGTATGCACCCTCTGTGTGGCCCTGTCCAGTTGGAAACATCGCTGCTAAGCTCAGTAATCAAAGCCTAGTGTGCAGGGGCACAAATATTGTGCAGATGCTGTGCAAACAAGTCTGAAGCACTAGCCCAAAAAGATGCAGTCCATTTGACTGAATCTCCCAAAATACACCAACCATTAAATAAATGAAGTGATAATTATAGCGTCTGTGCTGGCTAGAGAAAGACCTTGCCACATTTGAGTGCTAAGCTCCATCAGAATGTCCTTGGAAACTCAAAAATGACTGATGTGAGAAGAAGCTGTGATTTTCAGTAGCTCTCCCCAATAATGTCACTTCTTATGCTCCTTCCTTTATAAAAACTCTACGTTCCCCTAGGGCCTGGAACACTGAAGTATGTCTGGTGTCCTCAATCTGCATCACCACTGGCCACAGGAGCAACCTGGTCACTTTCCTGCATGTGGTTTCCAGCCTGTCTGTGCAGCCTAAACTGGGGTCTCTTCGCTGGTTCAACACTCTGTCCTCTATTGATGGAACCTGGGATCTATTAGCTTCCTGGCATGTGGACCACAAAATGAACTTACAGTCAATAGAATTATCTTCTCTTGCCTGTGACCATGGGGAGACTGGACTGGGTCTTTATCCAGTGAAATGGTCAGGATATGGGGTCCAGAAGTAACCCAAGCTTCTCCCCAGCGCTGGCTTGGCCTCTCTACAGCTAGCCCTGCATTGGGCTAGCTTGAGATGGGTCTGAGAATCAGGAAGCAGCTTTATCATTACCCACCTTGTGGCCCCAAGTCAAACAGCTTATCTATGGAGTTAAGTGGTTGGGCTGATAGTCCCTAAGTGTCTCTCTGGCCTTGAAACTCTGCAAGACCATTAGAGGACTTGCCAGGCCAGCACCCTTGCTCAGCACCTAGGTGGTGTTGAGTCAGTGGATGATCTGGTGGTCCCCTGCCCTTTTTCCACATGAGTACCATATGTTGACCACGTATGGAGCTAGCCATCTCCCAACTGAGTCATGTTCTTATATCCTCCCACCTGGCCTCTGCACCTCTGGTTGCTATTCCACACACCTGCCTTCTGCTGACATGTCACTCTTCTACAGAGCTCGACGACCTGGCAGAACCATTCCTTGGGTCCCACAGTCCCCACCACTGTTCATTCATGGAACTGTTTCTTCTACATGCTGAGCCACGTGAGCACCCATTTTGTTTGTTTGTTTTGTCCTATTTGCCTTCCTGCTTTCCAGGATAAGGCTTGGCATTCAGTAAATGATCTTGAGATGAATGAATGAAAGATACTCACTGTGAATTGACAAGTTGGTGCTGTTAATCTTGTCAGTCCTAATACTGTAAAAGCACTGAAAGTTCCTGAGCCCTTCTACGTCATACCTCGACTCTGACTCTATGAAATTAGGGTAGCACCTCCTGCCCTTCCAGAGATGCCTTAGAAATGAGTGATCGTGTGGGAGCTTCGCAGTGCCTGACTGGTCAATCCAACTTCAGAAGGAACGGTGGAGGAAAGAAAGCTCCGAGCACATTCACATTTTAGAACTGACCCCCTGAGCACTGTACATGACCTCGTCAGTGCCCCAAAAGTTTATTGCCCACACCAAGCCTCAGAGGCTTACTTCTGAGACAAAAGTAACAGGAATCTCAAGGCATCATTTGCATTGCTAGAGAGCAGAAGTGGCAGGTCCCCCTGGAATTGCTAATCTGAGGATATTTTTAGCAGAAAGAGATAAGTGCAAGCTTCATAGCTACTTTCAAGCAATGCCACAGATAGCTGCTTTGACCTCTAAATTCCTGCAAACCCATCATTTAGATGTGTCTTGATTTGTCCATTTACAAGGCCTTCCCTGAGCAACAACTGTGTGAGCTCCGGGGAATCAGGGAAGACTCAGCTTATGGGAGGGCGTTGGGTAGATGGCCTCATGATGACACAGTCAGTACTTGAAAGTGACATTGCAGAATTGGCTCCCCCAGGCTGGCCAATTCCACCTCCTCCTCAGCACTGAAGGATCTGAAGCCCTCAAACATGGAAGTGCAGGGTAAGGGAAGGAGCCTGCTCTGTAGTCTCCACTCCAGTGCAAACTCACTGGTGTCCTGCACAACCTGTATGACCTGCTGCCATCCTCAGTCCAGAGGGCGGGGGTTCCTCCTCATCAGCATAGATTGTTGCAAGGAAAGGAAAGAGCACCTGCCTCACAGAGGCAGGGGATTTATCTGAAGGATACAAAACTATGAAGGGGAGATGATGCTGGAGTGAGTCTCAGAGGCAATACTGATGTGTAGAAGCCCAGATTGACACTGGCGCATGTACTAAATGAGACAGTGAGAGGCTGTGTCTGTCGTCTTCTAAGGCAGTACAGCTATGAATGTGTGGACGTGGTATTTCGGGAGAATTTCTCTCAACTCATTTCAGTAACTGCAGACTGAGCACATGCTGGGCCAGGCACTGCGTTAGACATCCTGGGACTCAAGGATGCTGAAGACACATCCTGTCTTGGCAAAGAACTCTGAGCTCCTGGTGTGGCCTGGAAGTTCTAAGACTCCCTTCAGCATAGAAGCCCCAAGCCAGGCCCCTGGCACCTGCTGACCTAACCCTGGACAACTAGAATGTTGAAAATGGAGCTCAGAGCTAGCAAACAGAGACAGCTATAGCCAGTGCTCAGGGAGCGATGGTTCCAGCAGTTCAGTGCCATCTGCTTTGTCCAGAGACCAGCTGCGGGAAGGCATGCACAGGCAGGTGCCTCCTAGGCTTACCACCTGAGACCAGGTTCCTACTCTCCTTCTGACCCTGTCTACTTTCCAGTCTCCAAATACCCTTCAACAAATTCCTTTTGTGACTGAACCACTGAGTCAGTCTCTGTGTTTCATAACTAGATCTTCAACCTTGACAGCACCCTAATTCATACAACGTCCTCTCAACTTATCCCAGCTTCCCTTAAAGTTCTGACAAGAGCCACAGGCATTTTGAAGGAAACAGGAAAAAGCCACACACTTATCAATAGAAGTGGCCAAAGTGGTGCTGCATGGCCGGGGAAGGGAGCATTTGTCCACTGTCGGCAGCCAGACCCGGCAAAGTGGTCACCATGTGGGACCATTAGACACAGAGCAGGAGGAAGAAGCCATGGAGGCCATGAGGGCTGGGTTCTCAAGCACATGCGGGGCCACTGTCCACCTCCTACCGTTAAACAAGCAAACACTCCTCACCAGTATTTGGGGAAAACGTTTTTTTAAGCCAGAGGGCACATGCACTTGACAGAAAGAAACCGAGAGGGAGAGAGAGGAAGGGAAAACGCACCTCCCCATGGGGCATGGTCACACCACAATCTCTTCTCCATCTCTTTATTCCATCAAGATTTGGGGGCACACACACTCCCCCAGTGTGTTTTTTAAGCCAGAATTTAATCTGTGGTTGGCCATGTGAGATCTGGCTGCCTTAACTACTAGGCCATGGGGCCAACCTAAGGGAATAACTTTAAAGAAAATTAATTTCTCCCAGTTAGGCCAGCAGAGGCTAATGCTATCATAATTTAGATAAAAAAAATTATTCTTGGCTTTATTTTGTGGACATGGGTTTGTGGTACCTCATTCTCATGGGTTATATATCAAAATACAAAAGTTTAGGTTTAGATAACAAAGGAGATTTGTCCATTGAGCATGTGTATGATATTTTCTCAGACTTTTTTCCATCAGAGATATTTTTTTTGGAGGGGAGAGGTTTTTTTGCTATAGGGCATGTGCGCTTGCCAGAAAGACAGAGAGAGAGACAGAGAGACAGAAAGCAGAAAATCACCCCCCGGGGGGGATGGTCACGCCACAATCCCTTCTCCTCCATTCTCCTCTCGGGATCTTGGGCATGCATGCACACGCACCCAGTGCGAGTTTAAGCCACCGGGTCCAGGACTCGAACCGCGATTGACTACATGGGAATCCAGCAACATAGCCATTACACTAACTGCTGGTCCCCATCAGAGATATTTCTATTATATCTTCTAAGTTGAATTTCTATCTAGGGCAAGACTTCTGGACTATATGAATTATTATTGTGGTAAATACTCTCCCCAAGAAGTAAATATAAAACTGGACAAAATTGTCAAAAACAATAAAGTGTTTGGGAACTGGCCAAAGTCACATAACAAATTAAGAAGCATTTATTCAAAAAACTTACTAAACCTTAATAAGAAAACAGGAGTCCAGTGTTTTCACCTGGGGCTGCTCTGTCTCCACCTCTCCTTACTTATGTGTCTGGGACTCACATTGGCACAGGGTTGGCAGCGCCAACCTGGTGACCTACTGCCAAAGACAAGTCAATTTTTGAAACAAAACAGAAAAATTTCCAGAGCTAGGGATGTTATTAAAAAAATATACCAGGGGACCCAGCAGGTGGTATGGTAGCTAAGAAACTGAACTCCCACATGGTTGACCACAGTTCAAGTTCCGGACCCAGCATCTTGAAAATCACACCAGGTGCATGTGCACGTGTGCCTAAAATGCCAAAAGGAGAATGGTTGGTTGAATTATGTCCACCCTAAGATAAGTTGACTGACAAGTGAGCCACAAGAAGACAGGCTTAAAAATTATAATAATAATAAACAAGTTGTAAAGAGACCTGCAGTCGTATACAAACTTCACATAATTAGTCCAGGCAAGTCATTTAACAAACAAAAACTCATCAGCCCCAGGGGAAATCAGAGTTGCTACAATGCATTATCTAAAATGCTGTTTTCAACCCAAAAAAACATAGTCTACAATAGAAAGGGAAGTGAAATTCACACAAACACACAATAAGAAATTGTCTTTATCAGGGCCCAGATGATGGGCTTAGCAAACAAAGATATCAACACAGCTATTATAAATACGTTCAAAGAATTAAAGGAAAGCATGATTAAGAAAGTAATGGAGGGGACAGGCAGTGGTGCCATGGTAACAAAAATGGACTCATACGGGAGGGTTCTGAGTTTGGAGTCCAGGACTCCCCCCTACATGCCACACATGTGTGTAGGTGTGCCTTTGATCCAGGCTGACTGACGCTGAGGCCAGATTATGGTGTCAAGATCCTTCTTGTCTTCCTCTCTCTTTCTGTACCCGCTCTGTATTAGAACAATCCATGGTGCAGAGTGGCTAATTTAAGAAAAAACAAGAGGTATTATCTTATTATCTAAGAACAGGAGTCTGCAAACTACACCCCATGGACCAAATTCAATCCATATCAACTTTTGTAAGGTCTATGAGATTGAATGGCTTTTACACTTTTAGCAAATTGACAAGAACTAAAAGAAGAATATGCTTTCGTGACACCTGAAAACAATTAAAAATTTACATTTTACTGTTCCTAAAGCTATTTGGTTTGGTTTGGTTTGGTTTGGTTTTCAAGACAGAGTCTTACCGTATCGTGATCCTCCTGCCTCAGCCATCTTGAGTGACAGAGATTATGGGAGTTCACCCCTGTGCACAGCCTCTAAGTGAACTAGGAATCAAATTCAGGTGCCCCTCTGGTTCCAGCATGCAGAGCACTGTGTCTTAGCAATCTACACTACCATAACTATGTCCATAAAGTTTTATTGAAAATGCATTCACCTCATTTATTCACATCCTTTTGCAAAAAGCTTGCTGATCCTGGTTTAGATCATACTTTATGAAGTATGGTACTTTCCAGGTACTTGACCTACTAGGCACCAAGGCTCAGGCGGGCCAGTGGAGGCATAGAAGGTCACCTAATCCTGGAGAACACACTGTCTCATTCAGTGTAACTTTTAGTAACTATGATGATGATGAAAAGAAAGTAACAGGTGGTCTACATGGCTATGGAGTCAAATTGTGTAACATATCCAGTACCAAATTCACTGTGGGAACAGCCAGCAGAGAATACAAGAAAATGTGCCAACAAACATGGATGGATAACATGGGGAGAGCTGGTGAAATGGAACTCAAGCCTTTCAATGGAAAAGATTATACATGTATTACCTTCCAGCCTAATTTATCTAAGTTTAAAATGCAAAGCCCGGACAAAGATACTATTGCACTGATGGTTAGAAGAACATATAACACTGCTGGATTCAATAAAGATGTCAAAGTCTTTCTTAATGGAAAGAAGCTACCAGTAAAAGGATTCCATAGTTACGTGGATATGTATTTGAAGGGTAAGCTAGATGAAACTGGCAACCCGTTGAAAGTAATACACAAATAAGGAAACCACAGGTAGGAAGTATATTTAACAATGAGCAAAAAAGGCTTTCAGCAAATTAGCTTCGTCGATAGCATTGCTACTTCCAAGGGTGGCAGACATGTCGATTACGTAGCCAATCAGATTGTGACTAAATTTGTTGAGATTGTGAATAAGAAGAGCAAGGATGGTGGTGTAGTGAAAGCACATCAGGTGAAAAGCCACATGTGGATGTTTGTGAATGCCTTCATTGAAAACCCAACCTTTGACTCTCAGACAGAAGGAAACATGACTTTCCAAGCCAAGTGCTTTGGATCAACATGCCAATTAAGTAAAAACTTCGTCAAAGCTGCGATTGGCTGTGGTATTGCAGAAAGTAAACTAAGCTGGGTGAAGTTTAAGGCCCGAGTCCAGTTAAACAAGAAGTGCTCAGCTGTAAAACATAACAGAATCAAGGGACTTCCCAAACTTGATGATGCCAATGATGCAGGGGGCTGAAACTCCACTGAGAGTACACTCATCCTGACTGAGGGAGACTGACCTGAAAATTTGGTTGTTTCAGGTGTCAGTGTGGTTGGTAGAGATAAATATGGAGTTTTCCCTCTTCGAGAAAAAATACTCAGTGTTTGAGAAGCTTCTTATAAACAGATCACGGAAAATGCCAAAATTAACAATATCATCAAGATTGTGGGTCTTCAGTACAAGAAAAACTATGATGATGAAGATTCACTGAAGACTTTTTGCTATGGGAAGATAATGATTATGATAGATCAGGACCAAGACAGATCCCATATCAAAGGCTTGCTGATTAACTTTACCCATCAAAATTGGCCCTCTCTTCTGCAACACCATTTTCTTAAGGAATTTGTCACCCCTAAAAACAAGCAAGAAATAGCATTCTATAGCCTTCCTGAATTTGAAGGATGAAAGAGTTCTACTCCAAATTTTTTTTAAAAAATGGAAATTCAAGTATTACAAAGGTTTGGGCACCAGCACATCAAAAGAAGCTAAAGAATACTTTGCAGATATGGTTAACTCATTTCATGGAGGAGAGAAGACAACAAAAGTTATGTGGTCTTCCTGAAGATTACTTGTATGGGCAAACTACCACATATCTGACATATAATGATTTCTTAAACAAGGAACTTATCCCATTCTCAAATTCTGATAATGAGAGAATCTACCCCATCTGTGGTGGATGGTTTGAAACCGGGTCAGAGAGATTTTTATTTACTTGTTTCGAATGGAATGACAAGCGTGAGGTGAAGGTTGCCCAGTAAGCTGGGTCAGTGGCTGAAATGTTTTATCATGATGGTGAGATGTCGCTAATGATGACCATTACCAATTTGGCTCAGAATTTTGTGGGTATCAATAATCTAAACCTCTCGCAGCCCCATTGGTCAGTTTGGTACCAGTCTACATAGCGGCAAGGATTGTGCTAGCCCTTGCTACATCATCACAATTCTCCGTTCTTTGGCTCAGATACTATTCCCACCAACAGATGATCACACGTTGAAATTCTTATATGATGGCAACCAGTGCATTGAACCTGAATGGTACATCCCTATTATACCCATGGTGCTAGTAAATGGGACTAAAGGAATCAGTACTGGGTGGTCCTGCAAAATCCCCAACTTAGATGTTCCTGAAGTTGTAAATAATATCAGACATTTGATTAATGGTGAAGAACTTCTGCCAATGATGCCAAGTTATAGGGTACTATTGAAGAACTGGCTCCAAATCAATACGTGATTAGTGGTGACGTAGCTATTCTAAGTTCCACAATCATTGAAATATCAGAGCTTCCCATCAGATTATGGACCCAGACATATAAAGAACAAGTTCTAGAACCCATGTTGAATGGCATTGAGAAGACACCCCCTCTCATAACAAACTCTAAGGGATCCCATACTGATACCGCTGTAAAGTTTGCTGTGAAGATGACTGAAGAAAAACTGGCAAAGGCAGAGAGCGTTGGACTACACAAAGTCTTTAAACTCTGAACTAGTTTCACATGCAACTCCATGGCGCATTTTGACCACATAGGCTGTTTAAAGAAATATGACACAATGTTGAATATTCTTCAAGACTTCTTTGAACTCAGACTTAAATATTATGTATTAAGGAATGAATGGCTTCTAGGGATTCTTGGTGCTGAGTCTACTAAACTGAACAATCAGGTTCACTTTATTTTAGAGAAAATAGATGGCAAAATAATCATTGAAAACAAGCCTAAGAAAGAATTCATTAAAGTTCTAATTCAGAGGGGATAGGATTCAGATCCTGCGAAGGCCTGGGGTGGGGGTGGGGGTTCCAGATGAAGAAAAAAATGAAGAGCGTGACAAAGAAAAAAGAAACTGAAAAGACTGACTCTGTAACAGATTCTGGACCAACCTTCAACGACCTTCTTGATATGCTCCTTTGGTATCTAACCAAAGAAAAGGAAGATGAACTGTGCAGACTAAGAGATGAAAAAGAGCAGGAGCTGGCTGCATCTTATTTATGGAAGAAGACTTGCTTTTATTGAAGAATTGGAGGCTGTTGAAGCCAAAGAAAAACAAGACAAGTAGGACTTCCTGGGAAAGGAAAGAGGAAAACACAAGTAGCTGAGGCTTTACCATCTCCATGTGCAAAAAGAATCATTCCTCGGCTGACCGTAGAGATGAAAGCAGAGGCAGAAAAGAAAATTCAGAGTGAAAATGCTGAAGGAAGCCCTCAGGAGGATGGTATAGAACTAGAAGGCCTAAAACAAAGACTAGAGAAGAAGCAAAGAAGAGAACCAGGTACCAAGAAACAAAGTACATTGCCATTTAAACCAATCAAAAAAGAAAGAAAAGAAAACCCTGGTCTGATTCAGAATCAGATATGAGCAGTAACGAAAGTGACTTCCATGTCCCTCCATGCGAAACAGAGCCATGGAGAGCAACAGCAAAAGACAAATGCACAACAGATTTGGATTCAGGTGACGATTTCTCAGATTTTGATGAAAATGCTCAGGATGAAGATTTTGTCCCATCAGGTGGATGCTAGTCCACCTAAGACCAAAACTTCCTAAAAGCATACTGATAAAGGATCAAAGCCACAGAAAAGTGCCATGTCAGCAGCGGACCTCGAGGTTAACGATACTGAGGATGGTGTACGAGTTTCTTCAATGGCTACTATTTCCCTGCTGAAACTGAAGAGGACAGCAGCAAAAAGTCAATCTTCTACTCTGCTACTGGTGCCCCAAAAATGGGCTGCTCCAAAAGGAAACAAGAGAGGTGCCACCTAAAATCTGATGCCTCTCAAAAGCCTGAACCTGCCCAAACCAAGAATCATTGCAAAAGAAAGCCATCTACTTCTGATGACTCTGACTCTAATTTTGAGAAAATTGTTTGTAAGGCAATCACAAGCAAGAAATCCAAGAGGGAGAGTGATGACTTCCTCGTGGACTCAGCTGTGTCTCCCCAGGCAAAATCTGGACAAAGAAAGCTTTAAAAGTAGCTCAAAGATTCCAATGAAGATGGTCTATTTAAAATGGGAAATGTTTTTCTTAAATAGTGATTGTATTGAACCCAAGACTGGTTCTAAAGTGACCTGAAGCTCTTCATTTCCTCCCCCGTGAATTTAGTTTGGGGCAGGTATTCTTAAACACCATCAAGGTGAAGTGAGTAAAACCCAAATGTCCTTCAGTGTTTTATAATACTGTCTACATAGTAACTATTTCATGGGCATTGTCTTCTCTCTGCATTGTCTGTTTTGTGCCTGTTTTCTTGGTCTTTAAAATCTGGTCTTAAGGTCTGGACTCTAGATAGTTATGCAGTCACTTGAGCATAGTGTGTTCAATAGCTATTCCTTAAGCTAGAACTGGAGCACTGTGATTTTAAAATATCACTCTGCCTCCTTTCCTACTTTCATTAAATTTGAGACAGAGAGTGATTCTGTTTTATCTTAGTTTTATATAGGTAATTTCCATTAGATAGAACTTCATAGTTCTAGTACAAATACTCCACTCCATCTTTTATTAGCTAAGTTTTTGTTCAAGCAATGAGAAAGTGCTCTTACCCTCCATGTCCTTTTGAAACTCACAGAGGCTGGAGGAACACACCCTGACTGTGCTATCTAACCTCGACACAGTCAACGGGATGAAGAGAAGTAGGCCAGTTAGTTGACTATCTCAGCTCTTCAGTTGTCCTCTCTGGCTGCCTCTGGGTCTGACTCTCCCAAAAAACAGATTCCCAGGGAACTCTGGATTGTGCCAGAGAGGGGAACAACACTAGCTCAAGAGCTTACATATACCATTGCTGCTGTGCTCACCAGGGAGCCATTAGATCCATTTGAGACCTTTCTGTACTATCACATGTGTGTGACTTGAGTGACATTATCAATGTTTTTGTTAATATTTCCTATGTTTGTCTATTTTATAGCAATTTTGTACCTTAATAAAATGTTCTAAACATTTCAAGAAAAAAAAGAAAAGAGTGGGGGCTTTGCAAGGAAGTTAGAATTAAATAGTCATCAGAATAAGCCCACTCTGTCCCTGGTTGTATACTGGTGTCTGTATAACGACAGAGAGAGGGGCCAGTCAATGGCATGGTGGTTAAGGTGCCCAGATCCTACATGGCTGACCATGTGGTTCCAATCCAGACCTGGCAGCCTGAAAAACATGCTGGGTATGTGTGCATGTATGCCCAAAATCCCAAGAGGAGGGAGAAATGGAGAAGAGTTTGCAGCATGCCCATCTCCCTGGGAATGCTTTCCCACCTTCCCTCTCCCTCTTTCTTTCTTTCCCCAACACAAGCACATCCCCTCTGGTCTTTCTTTTTTTTTTTTTTTCTTTTTTTTAAAGAAAAATAAGGGAGAGACTGGAGCGCACACTCTCTTGCCCTCTTGCCATGTGATGATCTGTGCCACATCTAGACTGCAAAGCCCCAGGAAGACCCTGCCAGCTGTGGCCCCTTGACCTTGAACCTTGGACCTCCGGAACCATGAGCCAAATGAGCCTCTGTTCTTCATATATTGCTCAGTCTGTGGCATTCCAGTACAGCAACAGAAAACAGACTAAGACAACAGCCTAACTTATTCTGCAGGGTTGTCGTTAGATCAAGCTCAGTGCAGTCCACTCTGGGCTTCCTTATAAGATCAGTGAGGAGAGGACACTTTTTTCCCTATAAAGATGTGTCTCTCTTGTGACAGGAAACAACTGCTATTTATAACAAATCAACATTAAGAAAACTGTGTTTTGTAACAGAACCCGACCATGTTGCTGCCCATTGCGTTGTTTGGCACTATCTGGCAAGGACAAGGACCCTTGTCTGGCAAGGGAGAAGAGACAAGAAAAAGTAATTAAAACACAGGGTCAGGCCAGTCCTGTGGCTTAGTGGTTACAGGAGCTGGATCACACATGGTCAACTACGTGGTTCAAGTCCCTGCCCCCATGGCTTGAGAGACACGCTGAGCATGTGTGCATGTGTCCAGGACCCGACAGGATGAGAAATGGAGGAGAAGGAATTGCAGCATGACCATACCCCTTTGGGAAATGTTTCCTCCCTCTCCTTCTCTGTGTCTCTCTCTTGCTAGTACATGTTCCCTCTGGCAAATTAAAAACATGCACACACACGGACCAAGGACAGGTGTTTTCATACTTACTAGCATAGGACTTGGTTCTTCAAGTGTGCACAAAAGTACTTGTGCTGAAAGAGATGAGCGGTCGGATAAAGGACTAAAGACCATCACAGGGAGGGAGGCCGGTGGGATCAGAGAGGATGGAGGTCTGAGCTGAGCCGGGAAGGAGGATTTCAGGCAGGGGACAGTTAGCCATCCATAAAGGCTGTGTCATCAGCCCATTTGCTGGAGAGGGGCCATCAGGTTAGGTTCTGCTTTGGGGTGGCATTGGCACTGGTGTTGGCCCAGGAGGGAGTGCCACCTCAGTCCTTCAGACGGGCCGATGGGATCTCTGGGAGAAGTAGAGGAGAGCTGGGAGGACAGGGTGCAGCTGAGACACCCTGGAGTAGCTCTGAGGCCAGGGCAGCCAGTGCACTAACTTTATTTAGAGTCTTTCTTTCTCTTGGTTTATTTCTTCCATGTGAGAGAGACAGGCAACCCCAACAGGGTCTCCCTGCTGGGATCCACCTCAGCCTCAACCAGTCCAGACCACAGGTCCAAGATGCACAGAGACCTCTGGTCCTGAACCCAGGGCCTTCCCAAGTGGGTCGGGTACTGTCACTCCTGCACCACGGCAGCTGGTTATTTTTGTTTCGGTGAAGGACAAGACAGATGGCATGGTAGTTAAAGCAGCTGAATCCCACATGACTGACTACAGTTCCACCCAGTGGCTTGAGAAACACTATGGGCACATGTGTATGTGCCCCAAAATCCCAAAAGGAGAATGGAGGAGAAGAAACTGTGGCATGGTCATCCACCCTGGGGGGTGACTTCTCACTTTCCTTTTCTTTCTCTCTCTCTCTCTCTCTCCTCTCTCTCTCTCTCTCTCTCTCATCTCTCTCTCTCTCTCTCTCTCTCTCTCTCTCTCTCTCTCGTCTCTCTCCAGTGAGCACATTCACCCCATAGCAAAACTAAAAGGAAAAATAAACAAACAAAACAAAAGAGCTTGTAGGGGTTACTTGTATTGCTCTCTCATGGAAGAAATTTTTGTTCCAGTAAGAACTTTTTGTCTCATTTAATTATTGTGGAACCCAAAACATCTCAGCACATCTAAGTCTCAGTGAAATGGTCATCTGCCATGGTGCCTACGCAGCCCACAGCCCGCCGGGCACTGAGGTGTGCAGTGAGCCAGGCCCTCCTCTGCATGAAACCCAGCTCTGCATACAGATGCCGCCACCCCCGAGTTCCCTGCCACAGTCCCCTGAATCACTCACCTTTGTCTCATCCCAGAAGGGGAGATGAGGGTGAGCAGCTGGAGGGCTGAAGTTCGGGTGCTTGTCCCACTACAGGTCAAAGCAGGAGCATCATTCAGCAGGTCTGTGTCTGCTACCCTGGTTCCTATAATTTGCCACTATTGAATTTTTTAAGAAAAATAAAAATGAGAAAGATAGGAAACAAAATTGTCAATAACTGGTGATTGCAATATAAAATGTATTTATAAATAAAAACTGCAAAAAACTCCAATAATTAGGGACCACCGGATGGCATAATGGTTACATCGCCAGACTCCCACATGGCTGATCACAGTTCGAGTCCCAGACCTAGCAACTTGAAACTCACATTGGGCACATGTGCATGTGTGCCCAAAATCTGGATAGAATGGAGAAAAAGGGATTGTGGTATGGCCATCCCCCCGGGGATTGATTTCTCGCTTTCTGTCTCTCTTTTTCTCTGTCTTTCCAGTGAGTGCACACATCCTATAGCAAAAATTTCTCTCTCTTAAAAAAAAAAAAAAAAGAGCAATAATCAATTAATTAAATTATAAAGCACATAAGGCAGGGAGAAAAGAGTTATAAACTGTTGAAAAAATATGCAAAGGATAAAAACTCAATAAGAAAAATTTCAGCCATTCGAAAGAAAAAAGGTCAAGAAAATGAGCAGGCAATACAGGAAAAACGGCAAGCAAATAATCAAGAAAATGCCTCTTGGAACCTTTCTGATCAGAGGCCCACAGAGTCTGATGATACCAGGTCACAGCAGAAGCATAAGGAAACCAGAAGGCTGCGGTCACTGGTGAGGGATACCATGCTACAGGCCCTTGGATGGCCTGGCCTGCACCCAGCGGTGCTAACTCTGTGATGCCGCGGTTGTGCCTAGGGCCACCCGGCATCTTTCCAGTTCAGTTACAGCAGAGAACCTTTCCAACAAGGCCTTTGTCTACCAGTGGGAACCTGGAGGGACACACTGTGCACTTTTGAATAATTAAATATTTATCTTAAATAAATGCTTCCTTCATGTTTTAGAGCTTGAAATAATTCTTGTCATGAATTAAACACAGTTGCCTAGTTCCATAACCCCCCAGTCTGGAAACTCAAGCACATGAGCTCTTCGGTGGCATAGGCTGGCACCAACCAGCATTTGGGGTCGCAGGTCTCAGAGCAGCCTGAGCACTGGAAAATCACAGGTAGTTGTATCCTTTGCTCTGACAGGAGCAGACACTCCCCAGGCCACCCCACCTGGGCTGCTGGGGTACCTGCCGAGCAGTCAATGCCATGTGTAGTGCCCACACATACATGTGCACACAGAGACACACATGTATATGCACAAATATGCACATAAAATCACACAGAGATGTGCACACATGCAACTTCACATGTATACATACATCATGTACATACAACCTCACATGTGTGTACACAGTCTAATGAATGGGCAATCGCACATTCTCATGCACATGTGTGCACACATGCATATATATGTACATACACAGTGACTCACACATGTGCATATGGGTACAGGCACAGTCTTGTGCACAAACACGTGTGCACGTGTACATTCACAGCCTTGTACATACATAGAACCTGCTCGTCAAATGCCAGCCCATCGAGGGGGCACCCTTGGAATCCAGCCTCTTCATTTTTGAAGATTCATCAGGTTTTTTCATTTGGTCATGGTAGTATAATTATAAACCTTTCTTAACAAGCAATAAAATGTGAAAAAGTATGCCTAGTGAAAAATGATTCCTTTTTTTCTAGATATGCCATTTGGCCACAGCTAACTGAGGAATGTGGCCTTAGCCTTGTTGGGAACACATCCTCAGGGATCAGCGCTGCTGACAGTGACAGGAGGAAACCCAGCTGGTGGCTGATCACCAGGCAGTCAGTGAGGCCAGCTTCAGGCCCCTGGCCGGCAGAGAGAGGAAAACCTGCATGGAAGATCTACAGGGAAAGACAAACCCAGAGGAGACAGCTGTGCAGAGGGTAGAACAGAACTTGATAAAGAACTAGAACAGGGACCAGCAGATGGCATAATGGTTATGTCACTGGACTCCCCCATAGTCAACCATGGTTCGAGGCCCCCACCCGGCAGCTTAAAATTCATGCCAGGGTCATGCGCATGCCTGCCCAAAATCCAGAGAGAATGGAGAAGGGATTGCAGTGTGGATATTCCCCCAGGGGGGTGATTTCTCACTTTCTCTCTGTCTGTCTCTCTGTCTTTCCAGCGAGTGCACGTGCCCTGGTGCAAAAATCTCTCTCAAAAATAAAAAAAATAAAAAAAATAAAGAACTAGAACAATCTGAGCAAATACCCTCTTTATTCTAAGAGTCTTTGTATCCCAAGAAAGGAATGGAAGGGAATCCAGGAGCTGAGCAGAACTGAGATAAAGCGATGAGAAGCAGAAGCCATAGACACATTAATTCCCCTTCCTTTGATGTTTTCACTGCAGGGAATTGGTTCTAAAAAATAATACCAAACTGAAAAAAAAAAAAAAAAAACACGTGCTTCAGAGCTAATCATCATCAGCAATAAGAATCAATTTAAATGGCAGCAATAGGAGAAAAATGAAGCACATCACAGCCCGCTCACATGAGTAGTTATCACAATAAATCAAGATGGCCATTTAAAAACCAAGTAAAAATTAACAGAGGTACATATCATGCAGTCCCAGAAGGCTACATATGTGCTGTTTGCTCATGTGTACATACGTGTATGCACAGGGACAAAGGCCAGAGAGATGCCTGAGAGACAAGCACATGGCAAGAGCGTATGTGCTGTTTTGAAAATGAGGTGGTTGTCACGTTGCTGATTAGTCAATAAACTTACCTTTTAAAATCTGGGATAACCCAGCTGATTTTTTTTCCCAGTAGTGTAGCAAGAGGCTCCTGTAATGGGTAGCTGCTTCACCAGTTGCTAATGCCCATTGGTTCCTGGAGAACCAGAGTCATGTCAACAAGCTGTCTAGACCAGGCAGCTCATGACGACGTCCTCATACAGCTGAAGATCCAGCAGATGGTTTTCCACGCTGTGTTATATTTATTAACATTTAGCCCAGACTTAATTGACAATACTAAGCGTTGGTTCTTTAAACACTCAGTTTCATTATTTGCCAATGGTAATTTCAGTAAACAGTAGCTATTCCAAGGCTCTGTAGTGTGAAATTAAATTTGTTGGTTAATTAATTGGAAGAATGTAGCAACTTCATTCTGCTTAGATATTGTGGCATTGGTGTGGCATTGAAATTAGTGATCTGTAAAATTACTCCCAGGATAGCAAAGTTAAAACAATAGGATAAATAAATTTATCAACTTCTAGACACTAGCAAGCACCAAGTTTCTTGGAATGATGGTCTAACAGAATTAACACTGCCATATTCATTAGAGGGTATTTTTTATGCATGTGTAAGTTTTAATAACAAAATTCACTTCCTGCTTTGGGGTCACTATACTCCCCAATTTGTCTTCCTGGACAGTACTAATCTCGCTAATATTGCTTTTGACAGAATACAAAGTGAGTGTGCATCACTCTCCTGACAGCAGGAAGGAAAAGCTGTTACTGAGAGCCTGCCTTCCAGCTTATCAGTTACATTACATCAATATTTTCTACTGCTTGTTATAAATCTTCCAGCTGTAATTATAACACAAAATACCCTAGAACAAGGACATTTTAAATAGTTGGCTTCAAAAGATAATCACCTCCAAATGTTCGACCTACATTAGTGGGCCAAAAACATTACCGATTATAATAATGAGATAGCATTTTTTTCACCTATTGAATTGGCAAGGATTAAAGGCGTGGATAATCTTGGTGTTAGCTCAGTGGGTGAGAAAGTATTTGACACTCTTCCAGAGGAATAGAGGTTGATACACTATAAAAGTCATTTAGTAGCAAAATTATATCAAATATGTATCAAAAGCCTTTGTACAGTACAAAGATATTCCTAGATATTCCATATTTGGAAACAAATCCTTCAGGTGCGACTGTGCATGTATTTAAACGTAAATGTACAAAGATTTTAATCACGGTGCTCTTTATAATAATGAAATATTGCAAATGGTGAATTTTTCATTGATGCTGGCCAACAACGTGGTATAGGTTAAAGAAATTGCACGGCATTCATTCATTCAATAGGATAAATATGCGGAAACTGAAAATAACGTGGCAGGCGCTACCATGACATAGAAAGACACTTACCATCTAGTGTTAAGTTGCAGGTAAAAACCGGAAGTGCAGGATGGACTCTTCTTCCTGAAAGTCATGCTTACCTGTATTTACTGGGTTCCTTCACACCTGGTGAGCTGGGGACTTGTCATTTCTTCTTTTTGTTTCTCCATGTTTCCTCACCAAGCATTCCTCAGAGTTTCCTAATGAGAAAAAAAATACCACAATATTATTTAAGACACAATAATCAATTCCCTCAAAGAGGTGAAATGGCTTTGGGGAGGGCAGGATGGAAACTCACTTCCTCGCACCCAAGTGCAAGGCCTAACACAGAGGATTCTGAGGAGCTATTGATAAGTGAGCCATGCCAAGCACCTTCCAGAAAGGTCGTGATAGATTTCCACTGACCACCTTGCTCTTGTGTTATGTTTGTATGTGGTTTGGATGGCAAAATCGAAAACAGGAAAAATATCTGTTTCGTATGCTCATGTAAGGATGAATGGACAGTGGATGCAAATACGCTTTGTAAATGATAAACCACTGTACTATTATTTTTTTTAAATAGAGACCATGTTGAAATGACAGTAACAATAAGAAGAAGAATTACAAGGAGTACTATCAGTCTGCAGAGGGCCCACCACCCCTCAAACTGGCTGCTACTCTGGGTGGGCAGAAATGTGTTACAGATATTGACTGTCTCTCATGACACTCTCCAAACTTTTTCTAAGTATCACCTAGAAATGACCTTCATGGAAGTGGGCAAATTTGTCTTTCCAGTCTCCTCACTTGTTCTATGACCTTGTATGGGAAGGCTAGGAAGCAACGTTTGTTATCTTCCCAAGCACTAGGGACAAGAGGCCAGGCAGCCCATGCCTCAAGGTGATCAGGGGACAGGTGCAGGAGAGAACATAGACTGCAGCCTTTCAGGATCTTCACTGGGATTTCCTTGCGTGAACACTTTAGGGTTGTCTAGCTTGAACGACTGCAGGTTGTGGGCTGTAGGGGTGTTCCCTGGTTGCCTGGCACCCCCTGGCATGACTATGGCAGAAAAGTGTTGCCTCCTGGGGCCTGTGGGCCAGAGAGAGCAGGGACAACCCTGGGCTGGCTCATTTGCATAGCAAAGGAATACCCCCTGTATCTCTTGCTATCTGTAAAAACTGGCTGGGTGGATGGGCAGTCTCTTCTCCACAAGAAAGGTTTCTAATGATGTTAAACATCATAATATGCAGAAAATTTTTCAATGTAAACACAGCACTAAGAAAAGGGTCAAACAACACAGTCATTGCTAAGACATGGTGCTTTCCGAATGTATAAGAGGAGACCCAGAAGAGTGAAGGAGGATGCCCTTGCTGGAGCTGCACTCCCAGCCAGGCTTGGCACTACGCCTGCCTGGGCTCTGGGCCCTCAGCCTCTGCACCTAAGGTTGACTATGGGTCCCCTTAGGTTGATCATCCCTGTACATCAACAGTGACTTTACAGCTGCCACAACCTTGACTTTGGCACTTGGAAAAACACTAATTGCAGATTTACAAATAGCAAAGGTGAAATAGTTGGCCATTTTCCAAGGAACAAATATTGTCCCATTCTGGAGGATGCTGGCAGTTCAGAGCAAGCATAGCAGTGAAAGTTATGAGACTGTTTCCTATGAACCAATTCAGGCCTCAGACTCTACAGTCCTGCAATGCGGTCCTAACAGATCCAGCCCCAGGATGGGGGGTGGGGGTGGGGCAGCCTGGGATGATGGGGACCCAACAACAAGGCCCTGGGGGACCAGGACCATGGTGGGATGGACTCTGTGGGGCCAGGCAGAGACCCAGCCCAGCCCACAGTGGGCCCAGGGAGCTCCAAGCTTCCCCACTCTCTTTGTTCTTATCCCAGCCAGAGAGCTCAAGCCTTAACTAACAGACGAAAGGAGTAGAAGCATAGGAAGAGAAGGATGGAAGCCCCCCCTCTTTTCCAAGTTCAAGTAGGAGGAAACAAGGAGACTCCCTTCTTTGAACATTGTTTTAGTTGCCACAAGATGCACGAGCTCACGAGAAAGAGCAGAGAGGGAGGGGAAGAAAGCACTCCCCAAAGGCGTGTGCTCACTCTGCAATCCCTTCTCCTCCAATAGGGTTTTGAGGCACACACACACACAACACACCCAGGGTGTTTTTCAAGCCTCCAGGGCCGTGATTCAAACCATGGTGGGCCATGTGGGATCCAGCTCCCTCAACTACCAGGCCATGGGACCAACCCAAGAAAACACTTTTTTTAACAGAAGTTGAGTAGAATTAGGGCCAAGCCTTCCCATTACTCTCTAAAACAAACATGACAGGCTGGCCAGCACCACTCTAAGAAGGACCAGCCTGTGAGCAATGCAGAAAGGAGGACTCACCACGCCCGGATGGCACTGGACCTGGTACCCACAGACCACCCAGCCTGTCCATCATCAAGCCAACCTCAACACCCTGGTGAGTGGCCCAGTCTGTCCCTCCTCTCAGGTTCTCTCAGACCCCTTCCTGCCCTGGAGGACTCAAGTTCCTGGCAACACTGACAGCTACTTGGGCTTTCACCACCAGACCCATTGCACAAACCACTGAGACCTAAGGACTCTCTGTGGCTACATGACAAGAGTAAGAATTACAGGATGGGGGCCAGCAGGTGGTATAGCAGTTATGTTGCTGGACTCCCACATGACAGACCATGATTCAAGTCCCAGACTCAGTGACTTGAAAATCACTCTGGGCATGTGTACATGTGTGCCCAAGATCCCAGGAAGAGACTGGAGGAGTGGTGTGGCCATCACTCCCAGGAGTGATTTCCTACTTTCCCTCTCACTGTCTCTCTCTCTCTCTCTTTCTCTCTCTCTCTCTCTCCAGGAAGCACACTTGTCCTAAGGCAAAAAAAAAAACTCTTAAAAAGAAAAAATTACAGGATGGCACAACTATGAAGGCTACAAGGTTGGGGACTCATGAGCCCCAGGTTAGAGTCAGGAGGCAGAACAGAATGGTCAGCCCTGACCAGGTAGAAAGTCAACAGGACAGCCAGGATGAGAGCCAGAGGACCCACAATTCCACCTGCACCCTCACAAGTCTGCCTCTGCCCTCCTGCAGGGGTGTGTCCCAGCTGGGAGAACAGGTCCTGGCTTTGATTACTGCCAGCAGAAGACATACACTGGCCGACACTCTTACCCACTTCTAACTTTTTACTTCCCAGATTCCACTTGGTCTCCACTCCCTCCCCTCACTCTCCCTCGCTTTCCTTCCTGCACAGTCAGACCAAAGACCACTCTTGCCTCCACTGTCAGCAGTGACTGACGAGAATTTGTGCCACCACATGACCTAGCATTGGCTTCGCTCCTCTGTGACAATGTCCTGTTAGACCACAGAGCTGGGCTCTCACAGTTTCCCTTCCGTCATGGGCATACACACTGAGCTTCCCTCATGTCTCCCGACACACACGGGTGGGAGTCCAAGAGGAGCTGAGAGAGCTTCTTACAACCCCACCGGCAGCAAATGCTCAGCCCAAGCCCCTCCAGCTTGACCTCCAGATGCTCAGAACCCACGCGACGGTCTGCTCCAAGCAGGAGCTCCATGGTGTGGGGGCAATTAACGAAGAGAAAGAATTCAGCGTCCAAAGTTAAGAGAATGAGAGGAAAGGAGGAGATGGGGGTGCAGGGGAATGCCAGAGACTTGAGACACAATGGCTTACCCAGGGGGTTGATCCCTGCCCAGCTGATCTCCAACCCATCTGGTATCAGGCAGGCTTCAGGCCCATTTCTCCGGCCCACTTCGACGTCACTCCTCTCAGAAAGCTTGAATACGACTTGTTCCCAGGATCATTCTCTTCTGCCCTCTTTGAACTAAATAACCCAGATAGAGCTTCGGGACTAGCAACAGGGACCTGGCTCCTTTTATTTTTTTTAATTTGTTTCAGATGTCAGCACTTTTAATGCGTATTCATGAAATTACAGTACAAAGATGACATCAACCATGGGCAGCTCCGTTTCCATGGCAGGCGCACGCATCACAATAAACCAAGCGTGTACTCCACC
>NW_006204006.1:1321677-1354413 GCF_000334495.1 Tupaia belangeri chinensis | reverse complement strand
AGTTCACTCTGTGATGGGTACCTAATATCTTCAAGTCCGATGGTCTCTTCGTTACCCTCAAAATAGCCGGTGAAAGTCTGAGCTTGACCAACAGGGAAGGCGCTGAGCCTGCCGCACTGCCTTGGATCCTACTCGTAATTTCAGTGGCTCAAACAGACCCAGGGTACTTCTCAGTGTGGAAAAATTTGTCTTATCTTGGTTGACCTGGAAATTGTTTTTTCTGATCATTCAAGAGGATGACTAGTCAAAAGTTCACTTTTCATAAGAGAAGCCTTTCCTGAAGAAGATCATGACTTTCAAAAGGTCCACTTGCTAAAAGTTCAGTAACGGGAAAACTGTCCTCTAGCTGAGATGCAAGTTCTCTGACGTCCAACTTTAGCCCGGTCCAAGGGACCAGGATCCTTTGTAATTCATTTCCATCCACAAGTCAAGCAGGTCGGAGCCCCAAGGACAGACACAGAACCAGGCAAACAATTGCTTTTCCACATATTCGAGGGAGACTCGTGCAGGAGACCACCAGAGAACACATCAGTGTGAGATTCGTGGTGAAGAGGAGAAGGAGGCGTAGAAACTGTACAAACCCAGGCTCCCAGGAGCTGTCTCCACCACAGCAATGCACCTGCTCAAACGTCCACCTAGGATGACCTCTGGTCACTGCTGGCCACTTGTGGCCACCCCACACATACTGGTTCTGGAAGGCCTGTTGTCCCTTAATAACAAAACCCTGCAAGAGTAGAAATCACCTTTATTCTTCCCACCATGCCCTCTCGAGAGTCTGAGGCATGGCCTGGAAGTCCTCACTGGATTCATGAATGGCAAGTCTGGTGAATGCCTCCTCATGGGGGAACTTCCTATGGTCCGGGCAGTTCTGACCATAGAACGGTTGATCTTGTGCTAAGATCTCCTCCCAGAAGTTTCTGCCTCCAGGTCACACTAAGCGAGCTGCTTCCCTTCCACAGGGATTGAGAACGCATGCCGTGCCCTGCTCCCCCCTCCCACTGCAGAGGACCTTTTTCAGCCTGCATGTCTTAGCCCTTCCACGTTGCCCCCTCCAACTCAGTGTCCTTGCTTTTCCTCTTGGAGCCAGTCCAGTCCATCCATATCCTCGTCTGCTCTTCCAAATGTGTTCCAGAGCCAGTGCGCCTGACCGTCTGTCCCCACACTTGTGCACCCTGCCTCCTGGGCCCACTCCAAGTGCGTAGACAAGACCTTATGGCCACACTTACCTATCTATCTTACAAAGGCAAGCTGCTCACTGAGGGATGCCACTCTAATGGGCTCTGCATAGACAGTGACTCAGAGCAGGAGGAAGCCTAAGTGGGCGATTGGTCCAGGCCTGGAGAGCGGCTGCCCCACCAGAGCCCCAGGGTCCCGTCCCCCTACCCAGCACTTTTCTTGATATGGTGGACAGCCATTCTCGGATTCCTCAGCAGTGCTCTTCTGGATCTTTCTTAGCAGAATTTTTCCCCCTGAAATATGTCTCCCCTCCTTCCGCCCAAGCTGAGCCTGCAGCTTCCTAGGGTAGCCATTTCCAGAACTTTCTAGGGAGTGTGAGCTCCAGGGCCCAGCACTCCATGGCCCAGTGCATTTCTTGGCACCAGCCTCTGCCTACACAGATCCTGTTTGTAGAGACTGAGCGCTTTGCTTAAAGGACAGCTCTAGGCCCTGCTAAAGAGCACAGTTCATTTGTTCATTCTTTCCTTGGCTAAGTAAAGGCTGCTCAGTTACTCTGAATTAGGCAGGCTCTGGATACCAGGGACACTCAGAAAATAAACAGGCACTGTTCTCATGGAACAACAAAGCACAGCCCACTCACCAGGCTCATGTCAGCTCATGGGTGGGAGTACACAGGGCCTGCCAAGGAAGATCCCTGGGTAGACTCTGTCCTGGATCAAGGAAGAGTAATGCTTCTCCTGAGCAGCTGATGATGGTTTATGGAATGTGAATTACATCACTGATTACATTTCTCTTTTCCCTTTGGCTACCAGGAAGCTGAGAAATAAGGCAGATATTTTTATCCTCATTCCTGAACCTACTCAACCCTCGCCTTTGCTCCTTTTCTTCCTTTGGCTCTGCTGTAGTTTTCGCCATCTGGTCAGGTACAGGCCCTGAGCCGTTTATATAATCTCATCAGTAGCCTCAATCATTGCTGGAACAAGTCTGACTCTAAAATCTCTAATATACAGACATACACTTTTACCAGACATCTATAATTACATGTAGATCTAATTTTAATAATTTGATTAACTCTCTTCTTCCCAAAGAAGCTTCAACTCATCACTCCACTAGGGCTTAGTCTACTCACACGTCAGAGAGAAAAACTAAACAAGGGCAGGCGGCTGTGTGCTTGTGAACACAAGAACTGCAAGGTGGCCTCTCCCTGCTGTGGCAGTGCAGGGTCCCAAGATGGCTGCCAGGTTTTTTACAGACGTCCTTTGGGGGGTTGTGAACCAAGGCTCCTGAGTCCCACATCTGAGATCAGAGCCCAACACCTCTCCATTCTAACTGCCTGACCTCGGAGAGTCACCTGCTGTGTGGTATAGGCTACCTGGCTGACCCCTGCACTGGGCACTGCACGCTTGGCTCCATCCATGCCATAGGTCAGAGCACACGCATCATCATGACACTTCTCCAAGGGCTGTTGCTTGGTCAAACAACTATGACGTCAGCATTGCCCCTGCATAAGCTCTGCATGGCCATCCCTGCACTTCCGGAACCACCACCGTCTGCACAGGTGGTGGTGGCAGAGGCCAGGGCTAGTACTACCCGACCTGCTCTCACATGTCTGTGAGGCCAAGAGGGTCTGCTAGGCTCCCGATTCAGCTTCCAATGCCTTTGCTTTGCCAGCTAAGCCCCAGGTCTCTGTGCAGATAAAGAAAACTGAGGACATTAATAAAGAAAATGATTGGCAGGGCTCCAGCCCAGAGGCCGTGCATCGGCGCAGTGATCAGGCCCACCGCTGAGCCTGCACCTCATCTGGATGAAGCCGTGCCCTCTAAGTGGGAGCAGCTGGGCCAGGGGAGCTCTGCACACAGCTTCCTTCTGAAATTGATTCATTTTCAAACGCTGGCACGGACTCCTCCTAATGGCCATGCTTCTAATTAGTCTGAGAAAACAAATAGCTTTCTGGGCAGAGGAGGGTTCTTAGTGGCAGCCAATTACCACGCCATGGTCCCAGGGGCTGGTTTAGCCTGGGCTCTTATGCCTGCCAATCACCAAGCCAGGAGCCTCTCAGGCCACCTGTCCCTCGCTTTGTCCCTATCGCCCCTGGCATCTGCTTTTCCTCCCAGGCACCCCCAGACCTGCATCTACTGTGCCTTTCCCAGACCCTGAAAGACAGTGTGCTGGTCAATTTTATGTGTCAACTTGCCTGGCCATGGTGCCAGGTTGGTCAAATATTTGTCTAGACGTTGCTATCAAGGTATTTTTTGGAAGAGATGAACATGTAAATCAGCAGGCTTTGAATAAAGCAGATTGTCCTCCCTGGTGTGGTGGACCTTGTCGGAACAGTTGAAGGTCTCCTCCCCTTTACTGTCTGTCACCTCCTACTCCAGGTGAGAAACCTGGCTCCCATGTCCGCCATCCACCTCTTTCACTGTTCATTTCCATGCTCATATCTAGTCATTCCAGACTTGCCAAGCTGCACCCTCTGGGAACTGCCTTACTAACTAGAGCACAGTACATGCCCAGTCCCTACAGAGAGTCTTCCAAACTCCACTGATTTCCAGAGGTACTTGGGCGGTTTCTTATCCTACTTGCTTCAGTGAGGTTGCTTCATACATTTGTAACAGCTGGATTCTTTGAGCACATGCAGCATTTCATGCTGATAGGGTGGCCTGATGTCTTCATTGATATTTTCAAATCTGCATACATTGAGGATCATTTGGTGTTGCAAAGTTTCAACAGATACATGCAGTATCATAGAATAGTTATGCTGCTCCCAAGTAGCATGAGCTCACCTCTCCAGTCTTCGAACCCGCCCTTAAAGTTCTGGCGGCCAATAGTCTTGCTCGCATCGCTCTCTTTTTACTGCTTTTGACAGGTCTGTACTATCACTGTTATTTCAATGTATATTTTCCTAATGACAGATGATGTTAAGCATCTTTACGGATTCTTATTTTCTACATGTCTGTCATCCTTGGAACAGTGTCTGCTCAGATCTTTCGCCTAACTTACAACTCAGTGTTCGGTTTTTCAGAAGATTTGCGTATTTCGGGATATCATATCATTGAAATCCCCCTATTTGTCACCTTTTCAGATTGGCTTCTTTCACTTAGCAATATCTGTCTAAGATCAATTTGGGGCTTTGCCTGGCATGCAAGCTCATTTTTTAAAAATCGTCAAGTAGAGGAGCCAGCAGGTGGCACGGTGGGTAAGGCACTGGACTCCTGCATGGCCCATCACAGTTTGAGGCCCAGACCCAGTAACTTGAGAATCACGTTGGGCATGTGTGCATGCATGCTCAAAATCACAAAAGGAGGATCGAGGAGAAGGGATTGCTGCATGGCCATCCCCCTGAGGGGAGGGTAATTTCTCACTTTCTCTCTTACTGTCTTTTCTCTGTCTCTGGGGAGCACATGTGCCTTATGGAAAAAAAAAAAACTAACATAAAAATCATCAACTAGTACTCCATTGTATAAATGTATCACAATCTATCTTTCCACCTGTTAAAGGGCAACTTGGGGACCAGCTCATGGCCTGGTGGTTAAGCTGACTGGATCCCACATGGCTGACTGCACAGTTCGAGTTTCAGACACAGCAGCTTGAAAAACACACCAAGTGCATGTGTGTGCATGCCCGAAATCCTGGCAGGAACAGAAAATGGAGGAGGAGGAATTGCAGTATGGCCATGCCCCCATGGCGGGGGGGGTGGTGCTCTTTTGTTTTCCTTCTCCCTCTCTCTCTCTTCCTCTCTCTCTCTCTCCCCCTCAGTCTCGCTTTGGTGAACACACATGTCCTCTGGCAATTTTTTTTTTAAAGCAATTTGATTTCTTCCAAGATTTGAAAATCCTGAATAAAGTTGCTTCTATCTTTGCATGCAGGTTTTTGTGTGGACATAAGCTTTCAAATTAGTTGGAAAAACATTGAGAATTATAATTGTTCAATCACATGTGAATACTACGTTTAGCTTTATTAAAAACTGCCAAACTGACTTCCAAAGTAGCTGTATCATTTTACACTCTCACCAGCCATGATTAAGTGGTGGTGTTTATGTCACCGCCAGCATTTGGTATTGTCAGTATTTTAGATTTCAGCAATTTAGGTAGGTTTGTCATTGTTATTTTAACTTGTGTTTACCTAACGACCAATGATGTTAAGCATCTTTATGTATTCTTATTTTCATATGTGTATCATCTTTGGAGTGTGGTGTCTGCCCAGATATTTTGCCAATTTTCAGTTCAGTGTTTGGTTTCTCACAGTTGAGTTTTATGAGTTCTACTTCTGTTTTGAACAAAGGTCCTTTATCAGACACGAAATTTACAAGTATTTTCTCCCAGATTGTGGCTTGTATTTTCATTCACTTAACAATATATTTAACTGAGCAAGCACTTCTAATTTTAATAAACTACAAATTATCTATTTTTCTTTTTATTAATCTTGCTTTGGTGTTACTGAAAACTCATCAACAAACCCAAGGTCATGTAATTTTCCTCCTGTATCTTATTCTCTAGTTTGCATTTCACATTTAAGTGTATGACATACTTTAGTTAACTTTTTATGAAAGAAGAAAGATCTGGGGCTAAATTTAGCTTTTTGCATATGAACTTTCAATTTTTCCAGCAATATTTGTTGAAAATCTATCCTTTCTCCATTGGATTACCTCTGCATCTTTGACAAAGACAATTGACCGTATCTGTGTAGGTCTTTATTTGTTATATTTTGTTCCACTGATCTATTCCTCTGTGTGTGTGTGTGTGTGTGTGTGTGTGTGTGTGTGCTTAACCAAACCACACTCTCTTCATTAATATAGCTTTACAGTGAGTTTGAAATATGGAAACGTGAGTCTTCCAACTTCCTTCTTCTTCAAGTACTGTGCTGGATATTCTAGGCCCCTTGCCTTTCTGTATCAACTTTGGAACAGCTTGTCAATATCTATTACTATCTACAACATTGCTTGCTAGAATTTTTTAACTTTTTAAAAGAATTGTTTCTTTAATTTTGTCATTATTATTATTATTATTTAATTTGCTACAGGACACATGTGCTTACAAGAGAGAGAGAAAGTAAGAAAGCATGCCACCAGGTCCAGGGCTCAAACCACGGTTGGCCATGTGGGAGTCCAGCACCTTAACCTCTATACCACCTGCTGGCCCCACCTGCTAGAATATTCTTAATGGGATTGTGTTGAATTTATAAACTGAGTTGAGAAGAATTGACATCTTAGCAATATGGAGTCCTTGAAATCGACTGCACAGAATGTCTCTCCATTTATTTAGATCTTTGATTTCCTTCATCAGTGTTTTGTACAGGTTAGTGTATTTATGCTGTATATGGTTTGTTAGATTCATTCTGAATATTTCCACTTTGGATACTATTGTAAGTGGCATTTATTATTATTTAAAGTTCCAGTTACTCATTGCTGAACTATAGAAAAAACAATGGACCTTTATTTTCTTTAGGAATTACTTTATTTAACTTTATATACCTGTTTATTTTTAATTTTGACCAGAGAGGGACAGATTAAGAGAGAGAAAGAGAGAGAGAGGGGAAATGAGAAAGCAAGCTGCCAGGTTCAGGACTTGAACTGCAGTCAGCCATGTGGGAGTCCAAGGCCCTTAACCACCGTGCCCCTTGCTGGCCTCACAATGGACTTTTGTATATTAATTTTGTATCATGTGACTTTACTATCATTGTTTATTTATTCCAGATTTTTTTTTTTTTGGTCAATTCTTTGAGATTTTCTTCTTAAGTATGTATGTAATCTGTGAAAAAAATACATTTTTATTTCTTATCTTCCAACCTTTGAATTTTTTATTTTATTTACTTTTCTTATTACACTAGCTAAAACTTCTAATAGGATGTTGAATAGACGGGATGAAAGATATCCAGTTTTTCCATCACAATTTGCTAATTTCCTTTACTCACTGGATTGACTGGTACCCTTTGTCAAAAATCAGTTGACTGTATGTTTGGGAGTTTATTTCTGGGACCTCTATTCTGTTCCATTGGTCCACATGTCTGTTTCTATGCCAATTCTATGCTGTTTTGATTATCACAGCTTTATAGTATATTTTGGGGTCAGGGAGTGAGTTGCCGCCCACTCCACTCTTCTTGCACAGAATTGCTTTGGCAATCTGAGGCCTTTTTTGATTCCAGATAAATTGTATGATTGTCTCTTCTAGATCTGTGAAGAATTCGTCTGGTACTTTAATTGAGATTGCATTAAATATGAAGATTAATTGGGGTAGAATTGCCATTTTTATTATATTAATTCTTCCAATCCAGGAACATGGGATGTCTTTCCACCTTTTTGTGTCATTTTTCAATTCCCTCTCTCTCTCTTCCTCTCTCTCTCTCTCCCCCTCAGTCTCGCTTTGGTGAACACACATGTCCTCTGGCAATTTTTTTTTTAAAGCAATTTGATTTCTTCCAAGATTTGAAAATCCTGAATAAAGTTGCTTCTATCTTTGCATGCAGGTTTTTGTGTGGACATAAGCTTTCAAATTAGTTGGAAAAACATTGAGAATTATAATTGTTCAATCACATGTGAATACTACGTTTAGCTTTATTAAAAACTGCCAAACTGACTTCCAAAGTAGCTGTATCATTTTACACTCTCACCAGCCATGATTAAGTGGTGGTGTTTATGTCACCGCCAGCATTTGGTATTGTCAGTATTTTAGATTTCAGCAATTTAGGTAGGTTTGTCATTGTTATTTTAACTTGTGTTTACCTAACGACCAATGATGTTAAGCATCTTTATGTATTCTTATTTTCATATGTGTATCATCTTTGGAGTGTGGTGTCTGCCCAGATATTTTGCCAATTTTCAGTTCAGTGTTTGGTTTCTCACAGTTGAGTTTTATGAGTTCTACTTCTGTTTTGAACAAAGGTCCTTTATCAGACACGAAATTTACAAGTATTTTCTCCCAGATTGTGGCTTGTATTTTCATTCACTTAACAATATATTTAACTGAGCAAGCACTTCTAATTTTAATAAACTACAAATTATCTATTTTTCTTTTTATTAATCTTGCTTTGGTGTTACTGAAAACTCATCAACAAACCCAAGGTCATGTAATTTTCCTCCTGTATCTTATTCTCTAGTTTGCATTTCACATTTAAGTGTATGACATACTTTAGTTAACTTTTTATGAAAGAAGAAAGATCTGGGGCTAAATTTAGCTTTTTGCATATGAACTTTCAATTTTTCCAGCAATATTTGTTGAAAATCTATCCTTTCTCCATTGGATTACCTCTGCATCTTTGACAAAGACAATTGACCGTATCTGTGTAGGTCTTTATTTGTTATATTTTGTTCCACTGATCTATTCCTCTGTGTGTGTGTGTGTGTGTGTGTGTGTGTGTGTGTGCTTAACCAAACCACACTCTCTTCATTAATATAGCTTTACAGTGAGTTTGAAATATGGAAACGTGAGTCTTCCAACTTCCTTCTTCTTCAAGTACTGTGCTGGATATTCTAGGCCCCTTGCCTTTCTGTATCAACTTTGGAACAGCTTGTCAATATCTATTACTATCTACAACATTGCTTGCTAGAATTTTTTAACTTTTTAAAAGAATTGTTTCTTTAATTTTGTCATTATTATTATTATTATTTAATTTGCTACAGGACACATGTGCTTACAAGAGAGAGAGAAAGTAAGAAAGCATGCCACCAGGTCCAGGGCTCAAACCACGGTTGGCCATGTGGGAGTCCAGCACCTTAACCTCTATACCACCTGCTGGCCCCACCTGCTAGAATATTCTTAATGGGATTGTGTTGAATTTATAAACTGAGTTGAGAAGAATTGACATCTTAGCAATATGGAGTCCTTGAAATCGACTGCACAGAATGTCTCTCCATTTATTTAGATCTTTGATTTCCTTCATCAGTGTTTTGTACAGGTTAGTGTATTTATGCTGTATATGGTTTGTTAGATTCATTCTGAATATTTCCACTTTGGATACTATTGTAAGTGGCATTTATTATTATTTAAAGTTCCAGTTACTCATTGCTGAACTATAGAAAAAACAATGGACCTTTATTTTCTTTAGGAATTACTTTATTTAACTTTATATACCTGTTTATTTTTAATTTTGACCAGAGAGGGACAGATTAAGAGAGAGAAAGAGAGAGAGAGGGGAAATGAGAAAGCAAGCTGCCAGGTTCAGGACTTGAACTGCAGTCAGCCATGTGGGAGTCCAAGGCCCTTAACCACCGTGCCACTTGCTGGCCTCACAATGGACTTTTGTATATTAATTTTGTATCATGTGACTTTACTATCATTGTTTATTTATTCCAGATTTTTTTTTTTTTGGTCAATTCTTTGAGATTTTCTTCTTAAGTATGTATGTAATCTGTGAAAAAAATACATTTTTATTTCTTATCTTCCAACCTTTGAATTTTTTATTTTATTTACTTTTCTTATTACACTAGCTAAAACTTCTAATAGGATGTTGAATAGACGGGATGAAAGATATCCAGTTTTTCCATCACAATTTGCTAATTTCCTTTACTCACTGGATTGACTGGTACCCTTTGTCAAAAATCAGTTGACTGTATGTTTGGGAGTTTATTTCTGGGACCTCTATTCTGTTCCATTGGTCCACATGTCTGTTTCTATGCCAATTCTATGCTGTTTTGATTATCACAGCTTTATAGTATATTTTGGGGTCAGGGAGTGAGTTGCCGCCCACTCCACTCTTCTTGCACAGAATTGCTTTGGCAATCTGAGGCCTTTTTTGATTCCAGATAAATTGTATGATTGTCTCTTCTAGATCTGTGAAGAATTCGTCTGGTACTTTAATTGAGATTGCATTAAATATGAAGATTAATTGGGGTAGAATTGCCATTTTTATTATATTAATTCTTCCAATCCAGGAACATGGGATGTCTTTCCACCTTTTTGTGTCATTTTTCAATTACTTTTAACAGAAAGTGGATGAATATGGAAGATTTACTGCTGAGTGAAACAAGCCAGGCTATGAAGGAGAGACATTGTATGTCTCCACTTAATATATATTGACTGTCTGTACTCTGGCTGAAACTGAATGACTAGAGGATATAGAATCATAGAAAATGGTTATAGATACCAGATACAGTGTGAAAAGAGGATAGGAGAAGGAGGAGAGTCTGAAGGAAAGACATTAAGGAGAAAAATAGAGAGGCAAGACATTTATGGGACAGAGAAATGGGTTATTATCTGTTGATGATAACATGTATAGTATCCCCAACTGGACTGGTGAGAAATGTATTCATGTTGGAACATTCACTTTACAAGTTAAGTGGCATATGTGATAGAATGTATAAAAGAAATTAAAATTAAATTAAAATTTTTTAAAAGAAAAGAAAGGAAAAGTGGCGAAGGAGACGACGTTGCCTTTTTCTTCATCTTAGGAGAAAAACGTACAGTTTCTCATTATTAAATGTGAATGATGCTGTAGCCTTTTTGTAGATATTCTTTATCAAGTTGAGAAGGTGCCCCTATACTCTATGTAGCTGAGTGCTTTCATTATGAGTGGGTTTTAGACTTAGTCAAATACTTTTTCTATAATAATTTATATGATGACCTAATTTTTCTTCTTTGACCTGTTGAGGTAATAAATCACATTGATTTTTGAATGTTAAACCAGCCTTGCCTCCCTGGAATAAATGCCACTTGGTTACGGTGAATTATTAATGTCATACTTCATTGAATTCCATTTGATAATCTACTGCTAAAGAAATTTGCCCCTTATGTCAATGAGAGATACGAGTCTGTACTTTTCTTGTGAAGTCTCCTTACATTTTTGGTACTAGTGTAAAACTGGCCTCATAGAAGGAGTTAGGTAGTTCTTGCTGATTCAATTTTCTGAAGGAGATTGTGTACGTTGATATGGTTTCCCTAAACCTTGGGTAGAATTCCACAGTGAAACCATCGGGGTCTGGAACTCTTGTTTTTGAAGGTTGTTATTGATTCGATTATTTTAATAGAAGCTGAGCAATGCAAGTTGTCTGTTTTCTACTTACAGAATTTTGCTAGCTTGTGTTTCTTAAGGCACTAGTCATTTCATCTATTATAAATTTATTGGCTTATTATATTTTCAAGTCCAAGAGATCAGTAGCAATGCTCCCAGTCTCATTTCTGAGACTAGTAATTTGTTAACAAATCTGTTTTTCTTTAGTTAGCCTGGCTAAAGGTTTATCCAGTTTATTGATCTTTTCACAAACTGGCTTTTGGTTTTGTTGATTTCTCTTTATTGTTTTCTTATTTTTAGTTCTGTTTATTTGAGCTCTGTTTGTTTCCTTTTCCTCTGTTTGTTTATACTTATATTGTTCTTTTTTCTCTAGATTCTTAAGGTTGAAACTTACATTATTGATTTTAGATTGTTCTTCTTTTCTAATGTGCACAGACTTCAAAAAGTTTGTAGGAAAAAAATGGAACTAAAGTATGTTTTGATGCAAAAAAAAGTGCCAGACATAGTTTTTTCACAATATGCATTTTCGTGAACTTTTTGGAGACGCTAGTACATGCATTTAATGCTCTACATTTCTCTCTGCCAACTGTTTCTTCCACATCTTACAAATTTTTATATTTTTATTTTAACTAATTTTTTTCATTTCTCTTGAGACCTCTCCATTGACCCACATGTTAATTGGAAGTGTGTTAAACAAATATTTCCAAATATTTAGGAATTTCCTAGCTATCTTCCGGATATCAAATTTTAGATTAATTCCATGTAGTCTGAGAGAACACTTTCTGATCTTTTCTTTTTGTAACACTTTTGCATTCTTCATGATAGAATATGTACAAGCACGCCTGAGGGTAAGAGAGGAGGAGAGAGAGAAGTGCCCTCCAAGAGGATCTGTCCATGCCATGATCGCCCTTCCTCTAGGCCTGCAACCCACGCTCAAGCCTACCCAGCACGTCTCAGGCTGACTCGGCTGGGAACTTCAGCTGCCGTTACCTGGCTTCTCTTTAGTGCTGCACCACAGAGCCAGCCCTCTATTCTTTAAATGTATTGTTTTGTGGCCCTGGAGGTTCTACCTTGGTGAAGAGTCCATTCTGTTATGGATGTCAATTAGATGAATTTGGTTGTTAGTGCTCTTCATACCATCTATATATCCTTGCTATGTTTTTTCTGCATGCTTGCTATAGCAAAGGAATGTTGATGTGTCACCTCAGCCTCCGAGCAGCTGGAATCACAGACGAACACCATCACAAATGGCTTTTTTTTTTTAGAATTATTTTAATTTTATTTTAATTTGACTAGAGAGGGACAGAAAGAGCAAGAGCAGGGGGAAGTGAGAAAGCAAGCCTCCAGGTCTGGGACTCAAGTTACGGTTGGCCATGCGGGCATTCGGTGCCCTTAACCACCATGCCATCTGCCAGCCCCTAAATGGCCCTTTTTTTAGATAAGTCTCAGTTATCGCCCAGGCCAGCCTTGAGCTCATGATTTCTCCTGCCTCAGCCTTCCCAAGTCGCTGGGTTTACAAGCATATACCACCAAACCTCTTTTAGGGTTGGACCAGGAGTTGAACATGAACTTCCCATGTGGTCCCAGTCTGTAGGACACGTACCTTAGTAGTGCATGACATCACAGCTGGGCCTTGACCTTCTTTCGTTAGGTTCATACATGTTTAGGATTACATGTCTCCTTGGAGAATTGATCTCCTTTATCATTATGTAATGTCTGCTCTATCCCTGATAATCTTCCTTGCTCTGAAATCTATTTTGTCTTAAATTAATACAGCTGTTTCAGCTTTCTTTTGATTAGTTTTAGCATGGTATATCTTCTTCGTTCCTTTTCTTTGAAAGTTACCTCAACCTTTAAAGTGGAATTCTTAACGAAAACACATAGAAAAGTCTTGGGTTTTTAAAAAATCTTGTTGGCAAATCTGCAGTTTTTAATCAATTGCATTTAGGTCACTGGTATTTAATGTGATTATTGAGGTAGTTGGATCAATATCTACTATGTTTGTAATTGTTTTGTATTCATTGCAATTTTGTGCATTTTATGTTCATTACATTTTATCTCATCTCTTAGTATATAACACTTACACTTCTTTTTCTTTCTTTCTTATGGAAAAAATTAATTACCTTAAAGAAAAAGCATTATAGAGAACTTCTCTTTAAGTGTTGGCAGACTTAAAAAGGAAAAAGAATTACAGTAGATTTCTCTCTAAATTTTAATGATTGTATTAGAGCTTACAACATACATTTTTAGCTAATCTGTTTCAAGTAACATATATTCTACATATAGCACAGATATTTTAAAGCAGCTTATTCCCGATTCTTCCTTCCTATAGCTTATGACATAGCTGTCACTCCTTCCCTTATCTACATGTTGTAATCACCCAGTACATTAGTACTATTACTGATTTAAGCATAACTATCTTTATGTCAATTAAGAATAAAAAAAAATAGGGCCAGCAGGTGGTGTGGTGGTTAAGGTGTTAGATTCCCACATGGCCAACTGCGATTTAAGCTCCAGACCCAGCAACTTAAAAATCACGCTGGGTGTGTGTGCATGGGTGCCCAAAGTCCTGAGAAGAGAATAGAGAAGGGACTCCAGTGTGACCATTCCCCCTGAGGGAAGGCGATTTCTCACTTTCCTGCTCTGTCTCTGGTGGGCACACGTGCCTTATGGCCAAAAAAAAGAAAGAAAGAAAGAAAGAAAGAAAGAAAGAAAGAAAGAAAGGAAGGAAGAAAGAAAGGAAGGAAGAAAGAAAGGAGATTTTATTTTATCTTATCTTATTCCTTCTCTACCATCCTTCTTTTCTGTATGTAGGTCCAAGTTTCTTACTTGTGTTATCTTTCTACTGCCTCAAGAACTTTTAACCATTCTTGCAAAACAGCTCTGCTGAAGATGAATTTTCTGTTTTCTTATGTGTGAAAAAGTCTTTCTTTCTCCTTCAAGTTTGGATAATGATTTCCTTCTATATAAATTCTAGCTTGGTGAGGATTTTCTGCCAACACTTAGAAATCCACTGTAATTCTTTTTCTTTTTTAAGTCTGCCAACACTTAAAGAGAAGTCCACTATAATTCTTTTTCTTTAAGTTTATTTATTTTTTCCATAAAAAAGAAAGACAGGTACTCCAACAGGGTTTTAACACCACAATCCATCCCCAGTCTCTGACATCCTTGCTCATAAGCACTCATGTGCATTCCTGGCATATAGAGGGAGACCTCTGGACTTGAACCAGGGATCTCCCCATGTGGGTTCTGTTGCATTACCACTGCACTACCATCTGCCTCCTACTGTAATTCTTATGATCATTCCTCTCTAAAAACTAGTGTTTTTTTTACCTGATCAGTTCCTTCCAAGATTTTTCTCTTTGTTGGTTTTCTGTGGTCTAACTATGATGATTATGTGTGTGTCTGTGTATGTGTGTGTTGTGTTCACATTTATGGATGATATTTATTCTCTTTGGTCCCTGCTGGGCTTCCTGCCTATGTGGTTTAGATCTGTGATTAATTTTTTAACAAGCAAGATCTCCTGTTATTACTTTAAACATTGCTTCTGCTCTATTTTCTCTTGCTTCTCTGCTGGTTTTCCAATTATATGTATGTTACATTATTTGCCATTTCTCCACAGTTCTTCAGTGTTCTATTTCTGGTTTTTGTTTAGTTTAGTTTTTTTCTATTATTTTTCTATTTGCATGTGGGCAATTTCTACTGATCTACCACCAAAGTAACTTACTCTTTTTTTGGTCATTCCCAGACTATTGATAAACCAAAGAGTGTTTTCCATTTATGAAACTTTGTTTTCAACTTCTAGGATTTTCTTTTAGTTTTTTTTTTCCTTACACTTTCCATCTCTCTGCTTATATTGCCCATCTGTTTTTACATGCTGTCTACTTTTTCCTTTAGCGCCTGTTAACACTTTAATCCTATTCATTTCAAATGCCCTGTCTGATAATTCCAATATCTGTGCCATAGCAGAGTCTGGCTTTTTCTCTTCAAACTTTTCTCTTCATGCTTTTCGGCATGCCTTGTAATTTTTTTGTTGAAAGATGGACATATTGTATGAGGTAAATAAGCCCTTAGCGGAAACACTTCGGAAGCCAGTCAGGAATTGTGTTGAGTTTAATGCTTGATGTAGCCATAGGTGCTGGAGGCTCTGAATTCTTCTAGTCAAATTTTTTTGTCTTCTCTCTTAACCCCAAACCCCTCCTTAGAGGGAGTCTGTGTCCTGCCACTCTTTCAGCATAATCTTCTGTTATTTACAGAAGCCCTGTTGGTGTGGTGGTAAGGCAGAGGAGAGAGAGCATTTCTTATCTTTGTAATTAGATCTCAGTCAGTTAATTGGCCCGAGTCTGTCAGAGGTGATCTTTATCCAATGTAGAGAATTTCCCGTCCTCCTCCTCCCTTCCCTGGCTACCCAATCTCAATCTATTTCCCTAATGTTCTGATCCCGTTGACTGCGTGGTCCCCTTACAAAGGAAGATGCCCTTTCCACTCCTACTCATATCCTCTGGAGCAGAGCCTGTTCACACAGCCACATGGAGACTGGGCATCCAGGGGACTTGTGTGACATCTAACCAAAAGATAAGGCTTTATTAACAGGAGAAGTGGAGAATTTATCTTGGAGAGCAGTTTCCAGTATCTGCAATACATAACACAAAGGGAAAAAATTAAATAAGATACCTAGCTTTAATTTTAGTCATTATTTGGAAATTTCACACTCCTGTCATTTCAAGATGTGATTTATGGTCCTCGATGTCATGGTATGAGCATGTGTGTGGATACCAATGTGCATTGCACTGTACAGGACTCAGTGTGTGCTGATTTGTGCTGATACATCTGCCTATGCATGTGCTGTTGTCTCACCAGCCCTGCATCTCACCCCTGAATCTCACAGTGGGCACTCCTCACCATGCCCTTGAGAAAAACATGCCACAGATAAGCACAAGCACAAACATGCAGGGGAGTGCAGGGACTCCCCAAACTTCCACACAACAAAAGTCCTGCACATATCACATTTACATTGAACCTTGACCCAGCCCTGCCCAGAGAAGGCACCACACCCACACCTGCCAGCCATCTAACCAGCTCCCTCTCAGGGGAAGGGGATCGGGGTAAGCAGAGTACGATGCTTCTGATATCCCTAGGAGTTTCTCACCCACCTGCCATCAGGTCTAGTCCAGGAGTAAATGGAGCCCTCAGGTAAATGTGAGATTCCAGGAGAAGATTGGAGCCTATGCTTCAGAAAATGAATAGACCACAGACCCCTCCCTACACAGACATCCAAGGCAGACCAAGGGCAGGAGCAAAAACTGAACAATGGGACTGTGCCATCCGACAGTGAGATAAAGAAAAATTGACTTATGGTCATATGGAGAGTTAAGCTGATACAGAAAATTTTCTTCCTGTTTCAATCACAGAGCCACGATAGATAAAATCATGTGCCATTAACGTGGAATTTTAGCGGATACAATTAGGGAAGGAAGATGGAGCTATCTCTCAACTTCGTACTTAATGTTGTTTATGCACACAAAGAGATTAAAGGACCACTGAAAGAACAGAACCAGAAAGTAAAGTTCCAAACCAATGGAGGGGAAAGAAATAAATGAAATAAATGTGATCAATACAATGGGGGTCAGAAGGGAGGAATGAAGAAATAAGAAATGAGTATGACAAATCAACTCCAAAAAAATAACATGGTGGATTAATTCTGGATTTGCAATTCAATTGCATTGGTCTATGAGTCTGTTTATGTACCAGTACCAAGCCAGTATTACTGATTTGTAATATATTTTGAAGTCAGGTAGTGTGATATCTTCAGCTTTGTCATTTGTGTACAGAATTGCTTTGGTTATTTGGAGTCTTTTGTCACTCAAAACTAATTTTATGGGACCAGCAGTTAGCATAATGGCTATGTTGCTGAACTCCCATATAGCCAACCACAGTTCAAGTCCTGGACACGGTGGCTTAAACTCACGCCAGGCACGTGCGCATGCGTGCCCAAGATCCCAAGAGAAGAATGGAGGAGAAGGGATTGTGGTGTGGCCATCCCCCCTGGGGGGTGATTTTTCACTTTCTATCTCTCTGTTTCTCTCTGTCTTTCTGGCAAGCGCACACACCCTATAGCAAAAAAAAAAAAAAAACTCTCCAAAAAAATAATAATTTTATTTTTTTCTATTTCTGTTTTTAAAATGTCATTGGTGTTTTAATAGGGACTGTGTTGAATTTTTGGATCACTTTTATCAACACCTTAACTGTATTAATTCTTCCAATCCATGAATATGGGGAGTCTTCCCATTTTTTTGTGCCTTCTATTTCTTTCATCAATGTTTTGTAATGTATCACTTGCCATATACAAAAATTCACTCAAAATGAATTAAAGACTTAAATATGAAACTCAAAACCATAAAATTATTAGAAGAAAACATAGAGGAAACACTTCAAGACATTGATTTAGGCAATATGAGTTTGATTTATATCCATACTACCTATTCAGATTGATACGCTGCCTATATTACAAAGTCTTTGTCCATATGACCTCACATAGGCTGACAATGATAGGTTAAATTCTTCTTTTTCTTCTTTTACTTTCTATTTATTTATGTCATCATATTTAAAGTGAGAGTCTTATACATTAAATATAATTGGATTTTTTAAACCATTCTGACAATTTATATCTCTTAACTAGTGTGTTTAGATCACTTGTATTTATTGTGATTGTTGATATGCTTGAATTTAGGAAGATCTAGCACTTTATTGTTATCTGTTCTCTATGACTTCTATTCCTTTTTTTTTTCTTTCCTGCCTACTTTGGGTTAATTGAACATCATTTACACTTCATTTTAACTTATCTATTGTGACTTGTTACTATATATGTTTGTATAATATTTTTAGTGATTATCCTATTTAAAATCTAATGTTTATCCCTTTAATTAGAAACTAAATTTATCACTATGTAGTCCCCTGTTTTAGGATATAGTTATCTTATAAGCTATATCTACATAAACTGGAAAACTTGTCAGATAATGCTGTATTTTGCTTTCAACATGTAATCAGGTTTTAACAAACTGAAGAGGAAAAAAGTAGTCCATCACATTTACCTAACTATTTAGTATTTCCGTTTTGTTTCTTCATTTCCAATCCATTAAGATTCCTCTTGGCATCATTTTCTTCTGTCTGAAATATTCCCCCTAGTAATTCTTTAGTAGTATATCCATTGGAAATTATTATTATTTCAGCTATTTTCCATAAGGCATATGCACTCACTGGAGAGAGACAAAGAGAGGGAAACAGAAATCACTCCCTTGGGGAATGCCCACACCACAATCTCTTCTTCTTCATTCTCCTCTCAGAATTCTTAGAACATATGCATAGACATTTGGCATGATTTTTAAACCACCAGACCCAGGACTCAAACCATGGTCAGCCATGTAATAGTTCAGTGCCTTAACCACCACACCATCTTTCAGCTTTGGCAACTAATTTTTAATGTTTTCCTTCTATGAAAATTTTTTTCCATCCTCATTCATAATTTTTTGGAGAGGTTTTTTGTTTGTTTGTTTGTTTTTGTCATAGGGCACATGTGCTTGCCAGAAAGACAGAGAGAGACAGAAAGCAAGAAATCATCCCCCGGGGGAGGTGGCCACGCCACAATCCCTTCTCCTCCATTCTCCTCTCGGTATCATGAGCATGCACGCACATGCCTGGCATGAGTTTAAGCCTCCGGGTCCGGGACATGAACCGCGGTTGACTACATGGGAGTTCAGCGACATAGCCATTATGCTAATTGCTGGTCCTGATCCTCATTCTTAATTTTTTTTATGGATATAGAATTCTATGTTGACAATTCTTTTATTTTGACACTTTTCAAGTTATGTGGCCTGGTGGTTTTTGATGAGAAATTTACTATTATATGAATGGTTGTTCACCTATAGATAATGCATTATTTTCCTTTGGCTACTTTCAAGATATTTTCTTTGTTGTCAGCAATTTTATTATGATATGCCTTGGAATGTATTTCTTTGACTTTATCTTGCTTGGGGTTTGCTCAGCTTCTTGAATTTGCAGATTTATGTCTCTTGCCAGTTTGAGAATTTTCTCACCCATTATTTCATCAAGTTTTTTCAACTTCTTACTCTTTTTTTTTTTTGTCTGCATTTTAAACTCTTGCCACATGGTTAAACTAGAAGTGTTGCTGTCTCATAGGCTCATGAGATTCTCTATCTAGTCACTTTTTTAACCTACTTTTCTCTGCTGTTCAGATTTATACTGATTTTCAAGATGACTTATTTTGTCCTCCCCATCCCCATTCTGCTACCGAATTTATCCACTGAGGCTATGTTTCTCCTTTATCAGAGAGAAAGGAAAAATAGGAGAGAGAAATAGGTATTCCTTACAGAGTTCACTGTGTTATGATTGTCCTACTCCAGCCTGCCAACCAGCTAGGATTACAGGTCCATGCAACTATGCTCATTGTGTTCAGGTCAAACTGAGAATTGAACCTGTGTCTCCCATGTGGCCTCCAGCTCCCAAGTGATGGTGCCACCTGTGCACCACCATGGTTAAATCCAGTGAATTTTTTTTAACTTCCATTACTATAGTTTTTCAGTTCTAAAACTACCATTGATTTTAAGATTGTTTGCTATTCCTTCTTGAAATATGTTTATAATACCTTCATTAAAGTCTTTATCAGATGGGGTTAGCAGGTGGCATGGTGGTTAAGGTACTGGAATCCCACATGGCCAACTGCAGTTTGAGTCCCAGACCTGGTGGTTTGATTTCTCTTTCTCTCTCTCTCTCGCTCTCGCTCTCACTCTCTCGCTCATGCACATGCCCTATAGCAAATTAAAAATAAATAAATATTAATAAATAAAGTTAAATAAATAAGACATGGAACCAACCCAAATGTCCAAAAACAGATGAATAGATTGAAAAATTGTAGCACATATACTCCATGGAATACTATTCAGCCATAAAAAACAACAAGGCCCTGGAATTTGATAGAAAGTGGATAAATATGAAAGATTTGCTGCTGAGTGAAGCAAGTCAAGATATGAAAGAGAGACATTGCATGTCTCCACTTAACATATACCAACTGTCTGCACTCTGTGATAGAGACTGAAAGACTGGAGAACATAAAAGTATTAAAAATTATAATGGACACTAGAGACAATGTGGAAAGAGAGTGTGAGAGGGGAAGAGCATAGGAAATTTGGGGGCGGGTGGGAAATGGAAAGGTAAGACACTTGTGGGACACAGATAAGGTTTATTATCTGTTCATGTGGATGTGTATGGTGGTCTCAACCGGGCTGGACTGAGGTGTATATCATGCTGGGTAAAATCCCTTCACAATCTAAATGGTGTATAGCGATTTAATGTATGAGTAATAATTTAAAAATTAAAAATAAAATTTTAAAAAGTCTTTGTCAGATTTGGTGAGTTAAATAATGACACTCTAAAGGTGTTGTCCATGCTCCAATCTCAGAGTTTATGAATATGGTAGCTTCCACGGTACCGTGTCTTTGAAGATGTGATTAAGAATCTTGGGATGAGAAGATTATTCTAATTTTCTAGGTAAGCCCAATGTAATCACAAGGGTCCTTATCAGTCAGATACAGGAAGGCCAAAATGAGAGAAAAGGAGCCAGCAAGTGGAATGGAGGTTAAGGCAGTTGATCCCACATGGCCAACTGCATGGTTCAAGTTCCAGACCCAGCCCTTAAAAAATCACTATGTGCACATGTACATGCATGCCTGAAATCCTGAGAAGAGGCTAGAGGAGAAGGGATTACAGTATGACCATCCCCCCTGGAATATGATTTCGCTCTTCTCTCTTTCTCTCTCTCTCCCTGACAAGTGCACATATCTTACAGAAAATAAAACTTTAAGAAAAAAAAAAAGAAGTGAGAGAAGAAATCCAATAATTGAACCTGAGGTTAGAAGGATGTGAGACCACAAGCCAAAGGAATGTTCATAACCTCTAGCAACTGGAAAAGACAAGGAGGTGGATTCTCCACAGACTTTCCAGAAAAAATTGCAGCCCTGTTAACTCCACAGTTTTAGCTGCTGAGTCCAGTATGGGACTTGAAATCCACCCACCCCTCTGCAACTGTAAGAAAATTAATTTGTATTGTTTTAATCCTCTAGGCTTCAGATAATTTGTTAACAGCAGCCATAGAAAATTGGTACAACAGACAATTTCCATGTCTCTGTCATGTCAGTGCCCGTTTTCTGTAGATCATTGTTTTCCATGTTCAGATTCTTCCTGTTCTTGGTACGAGAATCATTTGGATTGTAATCTGTATGTTTTGCACACTAAATGTTGTAACTCTGGAGAGACCATTATCTGTTCCTTTGTTTTAGCAGGCAGCGGACTTAGGTTCGGACATACGTTTCAGCTGTCCTGTTGGCCGTGGTCCTACAGTGCTATTGGGATCTGTCCCGCATGGATCCCACTGGCCCACAGTTAGCCTGCACCATAGGTACAAGTCCGTTAGCATGGCCCTCCCACTCCTGGTGTAATGACTAGAATCAGATACATATACATGCAGTGTAGGGATAAGCTCAGAAGTTCATTTTCCAACACTCTTTTCTCACCACAATCCCACTGGCACTTTCCAGTTCTCTGAGGTTCTCGTGTTTTCCTTTAGCCATAAATCCAGGGTATTGATTGCCCTGCTCTGCTGTGTGTTTCCCGAACTGTGCCACATCTGAACCCAAGAAAAAGGAAGGAAAAGAGGAAAAACACAAAGGGGGTTCATTCCACCTCTTAGGATCACATCTTCTCTGTGTTGAGAAGCATTCTCTCCATCAAATAAAAAGGACAAGAATGGGGCTTACTCTGCTGTAGGTGTAGACTTAAGGGTTTGACGTAGGCAAAGGACAAATCAGATGTTACCTCTCGAGATAGAGAGAGTGCACAGCGGAATGGGTGGGCGTGCGTTAGTCTGGTACAGTGGGCAGGGGTGACAAATGTTACAACACTGTAGTGTTTGGCAAAAGATCTGGTATGTTAATATCACAATCAAAGATATATTTTTAAAACTATATGATGGTTGTGAATATTTTTAGCTTGCCAGTCCCTATACAGGAGGAGGCAGATCCAGCGAATGGATTCTTTTAAAAATGTTGGACACAGGGCCAGCCAGTGACATGATGGTTAAGGCACCTGGATCCCACATGGTCAACTGTGTGAATCAAGACCTGGATTTGGCAGCTTGAAAAACACACCACATGCTTGTGCATGCGTGTCCAAAATCCTGAGAGGAGAATGGAAGGAAAAGGATTGCTTTGTGGCCATCCCCCCACCACCAGGGTGGGGAGTGATGAGTTCTCTCTCTCTCTCTCTCTCTCTCTCTCTCTCTCTCTCTCTCTCTCTCCACCAAGCACATGTGGTCTATAGCAAAATTGAAAAAAAAGTAAGTAAAAGAAAAGCCCTGGATATATGCAAGTGCAGAGAATTCCACACAGAAGGACCTCGACAGGGGCACCCTTCCGCCTATTTCCACCACACCTCTCTAACACAGAGTAAGACAGTGTCCAGCTGAGAGAGTTGCTACGGGATTGAGTGCGTTAATTCAGGCAAAGCGCCTCGAACAAGTCTAAGTACATACCAGGCATTCCAGAGGCATCACCTTAAATATCTTTAAACACATGCAGAAAATCTACTCAAAGCTCTGAATGTCACACAGGGAAACTGGAGCACTCAGCAAGCTATTTCTGAAGGTGCAAAATGAAGAAGACCCTGACCAGTGATTTCCGATGAGGCATCAGATAAGTAAAGAACTTCTGATGACACTCCTCTGATTCCAATGTGGAAGAAGAAGAAAAATCAGAAAGAACTCCAAGACTAGGAAAAAAACTAAAAACCTAGAAAGAACCAAAAGCAAATGAGAAAGGAAAAAAAAAAGGAATACAGGGCTTGAGGGGAAAAAGATAAAAGAAACAGTGAGTCAGAACTCACAGCATTTTCAGGAAACCACACTAAAGTGAGAAATAATGAGGCGAGGCTGTAGCTTACTTTAAAAGAGATTGTTGGTGTGGTCCTATCGCCCTCAGCAGGGTATGCACTTATTTTCAAAGTGCTAAGCTTCTGTTTTGAATTTTAATTTTCTAATTAAGAAGAAAAAAGAAAGTTGTCATGCTTACTATTTAAATTTGAAATAAAATGTGTACAAAATGAATATGTTAAAGAACAGATTTGCTATTCTGCTTCTTTTCTGTCAGTTATATTGATATTTATAAAACTGAGATAGAAAACAAAAGTCCTTCAGGTTTTTGTTTTTGTTTTTTTATTTTGTTTTTGTTTTTTTTTTTTTCCTATAGTGCACATGTGCTCACTGGAGAGACAGAGAGAAGCAGAGAGACAGAAAGTGAGAAATCACCCTCCTCGGGGGGATGGCCATGCTGCAATTCCTTCTCCATTCCCCTCTCGGGATTTTGGGCACGCACACACGTGTGCCCAGCATGAGTTTTAAGGCACTAGAACCGGGATTCAAACCACAGTCGACTACGTGGGAATTCAGCAACATAACCATTATGCTATCTGCTGGTCCCAAGTCCTTCAGTTTTAAACACTTCATTGTTTTATCAAATAGGATAAATGGAATAAATCAACTTATGAGAGAGTTGCTACGGGATTGAGTGCGTTAATTCAGGCAAAGCGCCTCGAACAAGTCTAAGTACATACCAGGCATTCCAGAGGCATCACCTTAAATATCTTTAAACACATGCAGAAAATCTACTCAAAGCTCTGAATGTCACACAGGGAAACTGGAGCACTCAGCAAGCTATTTCTGAAGGTGCAAAATGAAGAAGACCCTGACCAGTGATTTCCGATGAGGCATCAGATAAGTAAAGAACTTCTGATGACACTCCTCTGATTCCAATGTGGAAGAAGAAGAAAAATCAGAAAGAACTCCAAGACTAGGAAAAAAACTAAAAACCTAGAAAGAACCAAAAGCAAATGAGAAAGGAAAAAAAAAAGGAATACAGGGCTTGAGGGGAAAAAGATAAAAGAAACAGTGAGTCAGAACTCACAGCATTTTCAGGAAACCACACTAAAGTGAGAAATAATGAGGCGAGGCTGTAGCTTACTTTAAAAGAGATTGTTGGTGTGGTCCTATCGCCCTCAGCAGGGTATGCACTTATTTTCAAAGTGCTAAGCTTCTGTTTTGAATTTTAATTTTCTAATTAAGAAGAAAAAAGAAAGTTGTCATGCTTACTATTTAAATTTGAAATAAAATGTGTACAAAATGAATATGTTAAAGAACAGATTTGCTATTCTGCTTCTTTTCTGTCAGTTATATTGATATTTATAAAACTGAGATAGAAAACAAAAGTCCTTCAGGTTTTTGTTTTTGTTTTTTTATTTTGTTTTTGTTTTTTTTTTTTTTCCTATAGTGCACATGTGCTCACTGGAGAGACAGAGAGAAGCAGAGAGACAGAAAGTGAGAAATCACCCTCCTCGGGGGGATGGCCATGCTGCAATTCCTTCTCCATTCCCCTCTCGGGATTTTGGGCACGCACACACGTGTGCCCAGCATGAGTTTTAAGGCACTAGAACCGGGATTCAAACCACAGTCGACTACGTGGGAATTCAGCAACATAACCATTATGCTATCTGCTGGTCCCAAGTCCTTCAGTTTTAAACACTTCATTGTTTTATCAAATAGGATAAATGGAATAAATCAACTTAAGAGAAACTGAAGCAATTAAAAATCAAATGTCTAATCACATTGTGTTTTTCTCATTTTGAACACAAAATATTTTGAAGAGATGATATCCAAAATTATTAAGTAATAAAATGTTAACATCCATCCCAAAATTGATCAGAGAAAATGTACTTTATCCAGATGTTAAATTGTTTTAAAATACCTTGGCTGAGTTTTTAACTGAGAGACCATTTCTTCACCTAACCACAATACAAATAGGAGGCTATAAATATTCACAAAGCTCTTATTAATTTGGATCCCTTTTAAACCTCTTTAAATTGATACTACCTTAATTCCCCCTGGTAAAAATAATCCTTAGGGACACATCATTTTCATTTTAAAACAAGAGTATAAAAATTTCTCTGTAACCAGGAAATCACTCAGTCTTTTGGGGTTTGCCAAAACAATTTGGTTTCAATTTGTCAAGTAAAAATAGTAAGTTGAGCAAATCTATAATAGGATTTTGTCTTTATAAACATTTTATATGTATATTTTCTCTCTGTTAAGTGAAACATGGAATCTTAACATTACATAATAACAGGTATTATGTAATTTAATGAATCTTTGTATTTATATTTTGGTAGATATTTATTACTAAAGTAAAGGATAATTTTTAATAAACTTCTTACACTGGAAGTATTAGATTTACAAAAAGTTGCAAAGATGGTACAGAATTCTTGATTACTAAATACCCAGTTTTCGCTGGTGCATTATGCTATTGTGTTATCCTTTTTTTTTTTTTTTAAGATTTTTGCCATGTGGTGTGTGTGCTCACAGAAAGAGACAGTGATGGGAGAATGCCCTGCCTTAATTAATCCCTTCTCCTCCACTCTTCTCCTGGGATTTTGGGCACACACGCACACAGTGTGATTTTCAAATCACCAGGTCTGGAACTCAAACCATGGTTGTCTATGGGGGAGTTCAGCACCTTAACCACCATGCCACCTACTGGTCCCTGCATCATCTATTACATATGGTATATTGTATACAATATAATATGTATCATGTTATATCTTATGTCAATAACTAAAATGCATGCTTTATTTGTACTTCCTTAGTTTTAATCCACTCTCATTTTTCTATTCTAGGATTCCTTGTTACATTAAGTTGACATGTTTCCCTTGGGCTCCTCTTGGCTCAAATATATGATGAGGTATGTTGAGTTTTGTTTTTTGTTTTTTGTTTTATTTTTTTTTTTTTGGAGAGGTTTTTGCTATAGGGCACGTGTGCTCACCAGAAAGACAGAGAGAGACAGAGAGATAGAAAGCGAAAAATCACCCCCCCGGGGAGATGGCCAAACCACAATCCCTTCTCCTCCATTCTCCTCTCAGGATCTTGGGCACACACGCACACGCGTCTGGTGTGAGTTTAAGCCACCGGGTCCAGGACTCAAACCGCTGTCAACTACATGGGAGTCCAGCGACATAGCCATTACGCTAACTGCTGGTCCCTGTTGAGCATTTTTCAGATGCCTTTCAGCTATTCATATGTCTTCCTTAAAGAGTTGTTTTTTCAGGTCATTCTCCCATCTTTTAATTGGGTTATTGGGGGGTGGGGGGGGATAAGCCACTTGAGTTCCCTATGTATTCTGGTTATCAGTCCCTCATCTGAAGCATAGTTTACAAAACTATTTTCCCACTCCGAGAGCTGTTGATTTACATTAATTACTGTGTCTTTGCCGTGCAGAAACTTTTAAATCTGATGTAATTCAACTTGTAGTCAATGGAAATACTGACTATGCATTGGGGATCTTATTTAAGAACTCTTTGCCTACCCCAATGTTTCCCAGAATTTGCCCAGTGTTTTCCACAAGTAGTTTTATAGTTTGAGGTCTTAGGTTTAGATCTTTGATTCACTTCGAGTTGATTTTTTGTCAATGGTGAAAGGTAGGGGTATAGATTCATCTTTCTGCAGATGGATATCCAGTTTTTCCAGAACTATTTGCTAAAGTTTTCCTTTTCCGTTTGATTGACTGGTGCCCTTTGTCAAAAATCAGTTGGCTGTATTTCTGGAATTTCTATTCTGTTCCATTGGTTCACATGTCTGTTTCTGTGCCAATACCATGCTGTTTTGATTACCACAGCTTTATAGTATACTTTTGGGTTAGGGAATGAGATGCCACCCACTCCACTCTTCTTGAGCAGAATTGCTTTGGCAATATGAGGTCTTTATGATTCCAGACAAATTGTATGATTGTCTTTTCTAGATCTGTGAAGAATGTGTCTGGTATTTTGATTAGGATTGCATTGAATATGTAGATTAATTTGTGTTGAATTGCCATTTTGAATATATTAATTCTTCCAATACAGAAACATGGGTTGTGCTTCCACTTGTTTGTGTCATTTTCAATTTCTTTTTTTTTTTTTTTTAGCTTCTCATAGTTTTCCTTGTGGAGGTCTTTAACTTCTTTGGTTAGATTTATACCTAGATATCTTATCATTTTTGTGGCAATGGTAATAAATGGAATTTCTTCTGTTTTCAGTCTGTCTGTTATTCATATATAGAAATGCTATAGATTTCTGTATGTTGATTTGTATTCTGCAACTTTCCTGTATTCATTTATTACTTTCAGGAATTTTTTCATGCATTGCATTGGATCTTCTATGTATAGAATTATATCATCTGCAAATAGAGATCATTTCACTTCTTCTTTTCCTATTTGAATGCCTTTTATTTTATTTTATTTTCTGATTGCATTGGTGGCATGGGGGTTATAGGAGCTGGACTCCCACGTGGCTGACAGTGGTTCAAATGCCCTAATTATCCTTTTAAAACCCACAGGATCAGCCATGGTGATCCTTCATTCATGAAATTGACAGCTTGTGCCTTCTCTATTTTCTCTGGGTTAGACTGACTAGAAATTTGCCCATTTTATTGATCTTTTAAAGAACCAGCTTTTGGGTTTGTTTGTTTTATCTATTGTTTTCCTGGGTTTGGTGTGGTTTATGCCTGATCTAATCATTATGATTTCCTTTCTCCTGCTTGTTTTAGCCCTTCATTACTCTTTTTACTCTGTTTTCCTAAGGTGTAAGTTTAGAATATTGACTATAGATCTTTTTTCATTTCTAATATATGCATTTTAATGCTTTGTATTGTCCTCTACCAATTGCTTTAGTTTCATCCTACAAATTCCAATAAGTTAAATTTGTCAGAAATCTCTTCCCCAAAACAGAAGCATAAACACTTGCCAAATTACTGATGAAGCCAGCACTACATAAATACCTAATACCAAAATCGGACATAGATATTACATATACTTTTAGTATAATTTAATTTCTCCTGAGGCTTCCTCTTTAACCCGTGGCTTTTCAAAGTGTGCTGTTGAATTAACAAATATTTGAACATTTTTCAGTTAGTTTTCTATTACTTCCAGTTTAATTTCACTGTGGTCTGAAAACATACTTTGTCTGACACATAGTTCTTTAAGGATGTATGTCAAGGTGTGTTTTATGGTCCCATGAGGGGCTCGAGAAGAAGTGTTGATGGATGGAATGGTCTACAGATGTCCACTAGACCTGCTGATTGATGGTACTGTTGAGTTTGTGTCCCTCCTTATTTTGTATGTACTGGGTCACTTGCTGACAAAGGAGTGTCGAGATGTACAACTATAATAGTAGATTGTCTGTTTCTCCCTTCAGTTCTATTGGCTTTGTTTGATGTATTTTGATGCTCTGTTCTTAGGCACATCAATATTCAGGTCTTTCTGGAGAATGATCTCCTTATTTGTGTAATGTCATTCTTTAGCCTGATGATATTCCTTGTTCTTTAGACTGCTTCATCTAAAATTATTATAGTAATCCAGTTTTCTTTTGATTACTTAATGTATGGTATCCCCAACTGAAGTTTAATATTTAAAGCAAGTTTCTTGTAGTCTGCATACAATTGTGTCTTTTTAAAAATCCAATCTGATATTATCTGTCTTTTAGCTGCTGTATTTATATTATTCACATTTCAACTGTTTATTGGTATAATTAGGTTAAAATCTATGATTTTTGTGTCATTTTTTTTTCTTTGCTTCTCTTTTTCTTCATTTTTGTCTCTTCCTTCTTTTATATCTTGCACTATTGGACAATTTTATATTATTTTATATTATTTAGCTTTTCCTTTGGCATATCATTTAAACTCTCATTTTAGACTTTCTAGTTATTGCCACAGGTTTACAGAGTGCACTTTAAAATAATCTACTTTCACCTTGAGTAAACTCTACAATCATAGGACGAGCACGTGGTTTGGTGGTTAAGGCACATGGACTCCCACATGGCCAACTGCAGTTCAAGTCCCAGACCTGGTGACTTGCTTACTCACTTCTCTCTCTCTCTCTCTCTCTCTCTCTCTCTCTCTCCTCTCTCTCCCTGTCTCTGCATGTCTCTCTGGCCAAACTGAAAAAATGTAATAATAAATAAATTAAATAAATATGTCTTTTTAAAAAAAAAACTATACAACCATGTTGAACTTTCCTTTGTTGGATATGACTATTTCCTGCCATTCTGTGACTTTCCTTCTTTTTTTCTTTTAGAGTTTTGTCATAGGGCACGCGTGCTTGACAGAGAGAGATCCCTTCTCAGATTCTGGGTACACACCCATACCCAGTGTGATTTTCAAGCAGCCAGGTCCAGAACAGTGTGATCACCCATCGAAGTGGGAGTCGAACACTTTAACCACAATACCACCTGCTGGCCCCTCCTTTCTGTTTCCTTTTTTTTTTTTTGGGGGGGGGGGGTTCTGAAAGTCCCCTTTAACCAACATTGATACATGTTACAACATAAATAAAAACTCAAGGAAAATAAATACATCGGCTCCTATGAGGTTGGAGGTGGTGTAGACATCAGGGTATGGGTGGGCTGGCAGGGTGCAGTGGGCAGGGGCGCCATGGAGGAGCCGACCAGACAGGAGACGCGGTGAGGACGCATGAGTCTTAAGTGTCCTCTTGCCTGTCCGGACTGTCGGTCCGCACCACCTTGCGAGGGGGACCTGAGCTTTCCCCTTCCAGTCCCACCTGGTCTCCCTTCTTGCCAGCGTTCCTTTTGGCCCGTTGCTGACGTAGGTCGAGCATGTTTGTCTTTTCTGTCACAATGCTCTGTTCGGCGGGTACTCCCGCGAGGGCAGATAGACCGAGGGACGTCGGTTGGAGCGTTTGCGCACGGAGTCGGCACGAAATCGACTGAAATTGCTTTTGTTGTAGGTTGTCAAGCCTTTCAAAAAATCTGCCATCTTCTGTCCCCTCTGTCGCCACCTCGGCCACCGCCACGGTCACCTTCCTAGCCTCCGCTGCCGCACGGTAACTTCCAGCCACCGCACAGCCCACCCCTTTTCGTGTTCTTAATAGTGTCTTTTGACACATAAAACTCGTTCACATGTAGCATAGTATTGAGGCAAGTTACTGCTAGTCTTGGTAAATTCTATTCCTTCATCTTCTAAGTGAAGGTTTCATTTCTCCATTGAAACTCTCCACTCCCTAGACCCTGGGGAACATCACAATTGATCTCAGTGCCCAATTTTGTAGTGGACAAGGAGGCCTCAGAGTCGTCTCCCAGCACCCTGCTGAGCACAGAAGGCATGACGGTCATTTCCAGTTCAGGGCATCTCTTCTCTGGGTCTGGGATTATTCCTTCCTCCTTCTGGTTCCTCCTATAGAACTTTAGACAAGCAGGTAAGTGGAATGTTCAGCTTATATGAATAGACAGTGCTCTGAAGAGTCTGCAACTAGCAGGAATCCTCCTTCCTGGCCTTTATATTCATGAAAAAGAATATTAGGGGACCAGCAGTTAGCTTAATGGCTATGTCACTGAACTCCCATGTAGTAGACCGCGGTTCAAGTCCCGGACCCGGTGGCTTAAACTTACGCCAGGCACATGTGCGTGCCTGCCCAAGATCCTGAGAGGAGAATGGAGGAGAAGGGATTGTTGCATGGTCATCCCCCCCTGGAGGGTGATTTCTCGCTTTGTGACTCTCTGTGTCTTTCTGTCTCTCTGTGTCTTTCTAATATTAGAATTGAAGCAAATTCTATACCCTTATTTACAGTTGTCCCTACTTGAAAAATCTTTATTTCCCATAATAACTAGTTTTGCAAAAAACTCCCAGAGCTTAAGGTATAGCATTCATTGTGCTAAGTGGCATGAATTATTCACTCTCACTCTCTAGAAGTCGTCAAGTGTGTCAGGTAGTTTGACATAGATGGACTTGATTGATCAATTGACTGATCTGTAATACAAACATAGGCTGCCAGGAAATTTCCAAGACTCCTCTCTCAGGAAGCTCAGTAATACAAATTTTAATGAGAAGGTTTGGATTCCCACTGACTTTTTGGCATATTTCACTCACCTCTGCAAGTCAGAGACAGGCCTACTTAGGACGATCCTCACGGCAGTAGGAGTGGTATACAGAGCCACAGCAGAGACATGCTAGGTGATTGCTTCCTCTTTACCCAGTAGGCTCCAAGGCAACTGTGTAACAATAGCCACACAAAACTTCCTGGGAATTGTCTGGAAGGTAGACCTAAGCCTGAGCCTGGGGACTCAGCCAGGAGGGACTCAGGAATTCTACTCGCAGGTAGTTTTCCTGGAGGTGAAGTGGGCATGCAATCTGGGCCACAGCAGGGCAAGTGCAGGGCTCTGGGGCTGCTTGCTGGGCAGGACGTCAGCAAAACCTTCCCAGGAGCAAAAGTTTAAAGAGAGTCCTCTGAGACCAGTTGTGGTTTCTGCTGAAAAGTTCAGAAACAACAGTCCATCTCCATCGCCCAGGACCAAGAAAGGGGAAATCACAGTCTGAAATCTATTAGAGTTGATCGTAACCATGGAACTAGCCATTCCTTTTGTTTGGTCAGTTACTCAAAAAGCTGCTTAAGCACCCACAGCCAGTGAAATCCAAGCTTCCAAGTAGGCACTACAATTTTACACTGTGGTCACCACAAGGTCAAGTAGAAGAATTCAGAAACTCAAGTGTAGAAGAGTTGAGTGACACAGTGTGAGACTGCAGGGGAAGAAGTCAGGGGGCCTTACTGCTCCAGGTCGTTTTAACAAGGCCCCCAAGGAAGGCTCTCCACACTGTGGGCGGCTACAAGACCAACTGACATGATAATCTCAAGATAACACTCTCCAAGGTCATGCAAGTCACAAGGGTCCAAACTGAAATGCACTCCCACTGTGTTCTTCATGGAGCTTTGAGAACCTGTTGTCCTGCTCAGATCACCTTCTGTACTAAATCCCCACCAAGCACCTATACCTTCAGGCAGCTTCTACCTGACTACTTCTTTGGTATCTACCATGTAATCTGGAGTGGAAAAACTTATTGCCTTTTTTTAGCCTTAGTTTCTCCAATTGTCAATTGAAAATAATGGTATCTACATTGCATAGTTACCATGATGGTCAAATTGGGTCACGGATGTGGAAGTATTACACTATTTATAAATGAAGGGGCCAACGTAGGGACCTCCCTGCAGTAGATCCTGCAGATGTGAGGTTCCCTCATGAGGAAGGCTTTAATACCCCAATTCTCTGTCTATATAACTCCAGTGGTAGCTGCACCATCTCTTTTGCAATCTACGTGTAGAATCAGCAAGAGACAAGAGTGTAACTCAAGTGACAGCCACCTGTGGACAAAGTGAATCAGCCCATTTTCTGCCTAGGTCCAAGATGCTTCTGCTCTTTAGCCCTAGGATGGACAGTCAAACTGTCTTCCTGGAGGGTGGGGGTGGAGGTAGGAGTTAGAATTGAATCTGCTGTTAGCCATTCATTAGTGCACATAACCAAGCAAGAGCTAAAGGCAACGCTTGAATTTACCTTTATTTGTAGGGGGAAAAGAGATTCAAGTGACAGCATATTCCTCGTTGAAGACCATAGAAACCAAAAGGATGACAGATTATTTTTCAAGTACTAAAAAAAAAAAAAAAAAAAAAAAAAAAAAAAAAAAAAAAAAAA
>NW_006204006.1:1309291-1321518 GCF_000334495.1 Tupaia belangeri chinensis | reverse complement strand
AGAGTAAAAATTTATTATTAAAAGTAAAAAAAAAAAAAAAAAAAAAAAAAAAAAAGAATTGTCAACACAGAATCAATATCCAGTGAAAATATCTTTCATTTCAAATGAAGACATTCACAGACAAAAAATAAAAAAATAAGACAACTTCTCACCAGCAGACCTACCCTGAAAAAAAGACTAAAGGACACTGTACAAACAAAAAGGAAATGGCAAAAGAAATAATCTTGGAAAATGAGAATAGAAGAAAAAACAAGCGTAATTATAATTAGAGCCTTTCCGTCTGGCAGCAGCCATCACGTAAGCCAAGCTGGCTGCATACAAATACATTCGGGAGCCATGGAGGAAGCAACAGTGCAATGGGATATGCTTTCTTCTGAGAGTCGGGTCCTAGCAATAACACCAGCTCTCTCCACTCCCCAGGGCTCCCCCAACCCCCAAGCCAAGTGAAGCACACAGACTGGGATACGAGACTAAGCAAGGTTATGTCATATATGGATTTGTGTGTATCATGAAGGCTGCAAACACCCTGTTCCCAAGGGTGCAACCGATGGCAAGCCTGTTCATCACCGTGTTAGCCAGCTAAAGTTTACTAAAGTTTGCTCAAAGCTTCCAGTCTATTGCAGAGGAGCAAGCTAAACATCCCTGTGGGGCTCCTAGATACCTGAATTCTCACTAGGTTGGTGAAGATTGCACATACAACGTCTTTGAAGTTATCCTCATTAATCCATTCCATGAAGTTATCAGAAGAAACCCTAGTACCCAGTGGATCACCAAACCAGTCCACAAGCACAGGGTGATGCATGGGCTGACATCTGCAGGCTGCAAGAGTCCTGGCCTTGGAAAGGGCTACAAGTTCCACCACACTGTTGGTGGCTCTCAGCCTGCAGCTTGGAGAAGGTGCAATATTCCAGCTCCATTACCACTAATATAAAAAATGTTTGTAAAATTCATATCTAATAAACAGATTAGGACAGTCATGTCTGCTTAAAACTGTTGTCTGTTAAACTAGTCTGCAGATTGCTTCATGAATACTTTGTCAAATTATGAAAGTTCCAAGTGAAATAATGTTTGGAGATTATACATGATAGTGTATCTTGTTTCTAATAAGGTAAACTTTTTGTCTGCTTTATCTTAATAGGGAGTTATGCATCAGTGTTTAAAACCATGATGTGTGGTATAATAGGTGTAAGATAGTTTCTTTAAAACAGGAGAAAATAATATCATTAGAGAACAAAATCAATTTTTTTCTCTTCTTGAGTGTACTAGGCATACAAAACTGTCTTAAGTGTCTGTCAACATATGTAGCAAAAATTTGTTTATTTCTTTCATGACAGAGCAAGACAGAGAACACCCTCAACAAAGTCTCATGCTGCAATTCCTCCCTCCTCACTTCAATTCCTCCCTCCACACTGCTTTCAGCCAGCCAGGATCATGGACCTACATGAGTGTACTCAGTATGCACAGTCTGATCCAGAAACTGAACCCTAATCTTCCATATGGCCTCCAGCATTGCAAGGGCCAAGAAAAAATGTAATACAATAGTATTATATATGAGAAGAAGTAAAGGGACATAAAAAGATACAAAGTTTCTATACCTCACACAAACTGGTAAAAGGCACTGGCAGGGTTGGGCAAGTGTCACAGTCTTCATATTGCCAGGATGCTCCATGGTCACTGACAGAGTCAGGTGTAGCAGATAAATGGTACAGAAAAGCCCATTTGAGCACAGTTCCTAAAACCACCCTTATGGAGACACTTCTCCCATGAAAGAAACTGTGCTGGGAAAGTAGGGATTGAAGCCGAACAGCCAAATTCTGCTATCAAAAAGTTTCAAGGTCCAGTTGATTTAAAATGGCAAGAAAATCACAGCCTTTATACTTAATGATGGTCGCTTAAACTTTATTGAGGAAAACAATGAACTTCTGATTACTGGATTTAGTTTAAAAGGGTATGTTGTGCAGGGCTCTCTGCTCCTCCCCATTCGACAGACAGCCACGTCCTCCCGTGCAGTGCCAGCCGCGTCCCAGAGACACGATCGTGAAGGTCGGAGTAAACGGATTTGACCGTATTGGGTGCCTGGTCACCAGGGCTGCCTTCAACTCTGGCAAAGTGGATGTCGTGGCCATCAACGACCCCTTCATTGACTTGAACTACATGGTCTACATGTTCCAGTATGATTCCACCCATGGCAAGTTCAACGGCACCGTCAAGGCCGAGAACGGGAAGCCTGTCATCAACGGGAAGTCCATCACCATCTTCCAGGAGCGAGATCCTGCCAACATCAAATGGGGTGACGCTGGTGCTGAGTATGTCATGGAGTCCACTGGTGTCTTCACCACCATGGAGAAGGCTGGGAGGCTGGGGCTCACTTGAAGGGTGGGGCCAAGAGGGTCATCATCTCTGCCCCCTACGCGGACGCCCCCATGTTTGTGAGGGGCGTGAAACACCGAGAAATACAACAACTCCCCGAAGATTGTCAGCAATGCCTCCTGCACCACCAACTGCTTGGCCCCCCTGGCCAAGGTCATCCACGACAACTTCGGCATTGTGGAGGGACTCATGACCTCAGTCCACACCATCACTGCCACCCAGAAAACTGTGGACAGCCCCTCAGGGAAGCTGTGGCGTGATGGCCATGGGGCTGCCCAGAACATCATCCCAGCATCCACCGGGGCTGCGAAGGCTGTGGGCAAGGTCATCCCGGAGCTGAACAGGAAGCTCACCGGCGTGGCCTTCCGTGTCCCCCAAACGTGTCGGTCGTGGACCTGACCTGCCGCCTGGAGAAAGCTGCCAAATACGATGACATCAAGAAGGTGGTGAAGCAGGCGTCACAGGGTCCCCTGAGGGGCCCCTTGAGCTACACGAGGACCAGGTCGTCTCCTGCGACTTCAACAGCAATACCCACTCCTCCACCTTCGATGCTGGGGCTGGCAGTGCCCTCAATGACCACTTCGTCAAGCTCATCTCCTGGTATGACAATGAATTTGGCTACAGCAACAGGGTGGTGGATCTCATAGTCCACATGGCCTCCAAGGAGTAGAGCTCCAGCGTGAGCACAAGGACGAGGCCCTCAGCTGCTGGGGAGGCCCTGCTCCCGCTCAGTCCCCACTACACTGAGAAGTTCCCCTCCTTGACAGTTTCCATCCCAGACCCCTGCAGAAGAGAGGGGCTGAGGAGCCCTCCTTGTCACGAACCATCAATAAAGTGCACTGTATCAAAAAAAAAAAAAAAAGGTTATGCTGTGCGGGACCAGCAGTTGGCGTAATGGCTATGTCACTGGACTCCCATGTAGTTGACTGTGGTTCCAGTCCCGGACCCAGTGGCTTAAACTCACACTGGGCACATGTGTGCGTGTGCCCAAGATCGCAAGAGAATGGAGGAGAAGGGATTGTGGTGTGACCATCTCCCCTTGGGGGTGATTTCTCACTTTCTATCTCTCTGTCTCTCTCTGTCTTTCTGGTGAGTGCACGCACCCTATAGCAAAAACCTCTCCAAAAGAAAAAAAAAAGTTATGCTGTGGATCGCATTCGTGGAGTTTACTTCAAGTTTATCAAAGTAGAGAGAGTCTCTCTTTTAACTCTGTAGAAAAACAAGAAGGAAAGACCAAGATTATAAATTTTGTCGATGAAAACACAGTAGTAATGAATTTTCATATTTAAAAAAAAAAACCACTGTATAGGGCCAGACTCATAGTGCAGTGGTTAAGTTCTGCATAGGGAATCAGATCCCACACAGCTGACTTAGGTTCAAGTCCCAACCCCAGTATCTTGAAAAATACACTGGGCATAAGCACGTGTGCACAGGATCCTAAGAGGATGGAGAAATGAAGGAAAAAGTGTTGTGGTGTGGCCAGGTCTCTCTCTCTCTCTCTCTCACACACACACACACACACACACACACACACTTTCTCTGTCTCTCTTTCATGCGCACATACATGTCCCCTGGGGAGAAAAAAAAACTTAAAAAACCTGTATATATAATTTTCCATATAATTTGAAAAGCAAAACACATGGGTCAGCAGGTAGTGTGGTGGTTAAGGTGCCAGATATCCACCTAGCCAACCATGGTTTGAACTGTGGACCCAGCGATTTGAAACTCACACCTAAAGCGTGTGCGTGCATGCCCAAAATCCAGAGAAGAGAATTGAGAAGGGATCACCATCTCTCCTGCAGGATGATTTCTCACTTTCCTTCTCAGTTTCTCTGTTTCTCTCCGGCAGGCACACTCATCCTATGGCAAAAATCTAGGGGAGAAAATGAATACTTAAATAGATATAGATATAGATAGATATAGATAGATAGATTTTTTTTTAATGCAAGAAAGTGGAAGAAAAGTGTGCAGGAAAGGGTAGGGGGGAAGACAAAAGGTATTTTTGACAGGATCTTACCATGCTGTGATCTGCCTGTCCTAGCCTCCCAGCTAGAATTACAAGCATATTCCCCCACAGTTCTCCTGTTTAGGTTCATCTGGCAGCCCAACCCAGGCTCCCATGTAGCCCCAGATTCACAAAGCTGTACCCTACCACTTGTGCCCCTGCAGCTGGGCCACTTAAGTGTAATTTTAATAAAGCATTACATGATTTAATACCCCTCTTCCTAAACCTTACACATTTTGTAAACATTAACTGGATCATAGATTTAAGTATAAAATGGAAAATTATGAAGTTTGTAGAGGAAATCACAGAAGAAGACCTTTGCAACATGGGTTTGTGAAGAATTCTTAAACATAACACCCTATCATATCCATTTTAAAAAATCAATCCATCTGACCTTATCAAAACTTAAAACTTGTTTGTGTGTAAGACCTGTCAAAGAATTGAAATAAAAACTATAGGAAATATTAGCAAAGTGTGTGCCCAAGAAAGGCATTTACATGAGAATTCAGAGAAGAAAAAAATTCAAAACTCAATATTAAACACATATAGTCCAATTAGAAAATGGACAAGAGACAGACATTTTACCGAAGTAGATATATTAATAACTAATAAGCACATAAAAAGATGTTCAACACCTCCTGCCAAGTCATAATGAAATGCAAATTCAAACCACAAGGTATCACTATATACCTACCAGAATATCTACAATAAAAAATAGTAACAATATCAAACGCTTCTTTGGTTTTTGAGACACTGAATCACTTATCCAGTTCTGGTGAGAATGTAAAATGGCACACCCACTCTGGAAAACAGTTTGACAGTTTCCTTAAAAACTAAATATATACTTACCATGTAATTCAGCAATTTCACGGGCATTTATTTTAGACAAAGGAAAATTCACATTCACACAGAAACCTGTAAGTAATGTTCATAGAACCTTTATTTGTAACAGTTCAAAACCGGAAGCAATCAAAACATCCTTGTATGAATATCAAAATGTCGGGAACCAGCAGTTAGCATAGTGGCTATGTCGCTGGACTCCCACGTAGTTGACCGCGGTTTGCGTCCCAGACCCAGTGGCTTAAAACTCACGCCGGGCATGTGTGCGTGCGTGCCCAAGATCCCGAGAGGAGAATGGAGAAGGGATTGCAGTGTGACCATCCTCTCTGGGGGGTGATTTCTCGCTTTCTGTCTCTATGTCTCTCTCTGTCTGTCTGGCGAGCGCAGGCGCCCTATAGCAAAAACCTCTCCAAGAAAAAAAAGTGTCAATATGGAATGATTAAACAAAACACGGTATACCCCTGTAAGGGAATACTACTGCACTATAGACACATTCAACAACGTGAATGGTTTCAGGGGCACTCTGCTGAATGAAAATAGCCTATCACAAGAGGTCACGTGCTATATCATTTCCTTTATAAAATATTTTGACGATTCTAAAAATGGGGAAATGACAACAATCTTAGAAATGGAGCTTAGTGATTCCCAAGAGCTAAAGTTGATGGTGGGGAGAGGGTAAGTATAACCGCAAAGAGGCAGCACAGGGGAGATTTTGTGGACATGAAGTTGTTTTGCATCTTGATTGCAGTTGTGGTAAGCCTTCTACCAATGTGAGATGCAGCCACTGGGGAAACGAGGTAATAGAAACTTCTCCTTCCTATTTTTGCAACTTCCTGGGAATCTATAATCATCTCAGAGAAAAAAGTTAGAAAAAGTGACAATCTTTTAGGCATTTTAAATTTAAGAATATTTTAATGACAACTGGTTCCAAATTTTTAAACTTAATGTTGGAATCTTTTTTTATTACTCTGAGTGTGACAAGGATAATCCTACATTGCATCATCTTTTCTTGGAAGCTAAACAGGTTCATGTGTCCAATATAAGGCAGTTTTAATGCAACTGAATTTAAACACACAAGGCCCTGAATATTCTCTTGAACCATCTATGTTGAAGTCTTGCAGTAGTAGTAGTCTTCCTTCTAAAGCAAACCCATCATGACCCACCCTCATGCCACTCGTGTTATTAGAGCCCACATTACCATGTTAGTGCCATGCCCCAGTGTGAATACTGCTATAGTCTACTCAGCGAGAACTAAGAGGACATCCAGACATAGCCAAATTTATTGGAGTTTATTGATTAAGCCAGCAGCATGTGGGGGGAGGGGCTGAACTCATGTCTTAAAACCCTGCAGCCCCAAGTGTAAGGTAAGGGGCACTTATGAAGGCAAAACATGCACAGTCATGTCCAGGATGGCGTGATGTTTCACCAGGGTAAGGTGCAGTGGGCTTGAATTGGGGAAAGGGGCAGGGGTTTTAACAATGTGAAAGCAAAAGCACAGTACAGAAGCAAGAAAAGCAGGTTAATCATTCTTAAGGGTATGTTCCATCTTTGCCTAAATTCAACAGAATCTTAATGGTCTTCATGGCTCAAGGCAAGGGGTCTGGCTGATAATTACATCACTAAGGAACATTTTAGGGCACTTAGGAGGAGTGGGGTTTAAAGACAATAGGAATGTTAATTACTCTGTTTACTCTTAGGCACAGAGGAGAAGACAAGTTTCCAGTCGCAGGAATCTAACAGTTTATAATGGAGGCGCTCCTCCAAGATGGAGTTGCACCTGCTTCATTGTCCACTTCTCTTAAAGGTGCTCCTCCAAGATAGAGTTACACCTCCTTCAGTATGACCCAGGCTGGACTCTCTTTTCTCCATAAATGTTAAACCAGGGGTACAAGGAAGAAAAGTCTCTGTCCACATGGCTGAACATGCTGTTAGTTCTTCAGAAGTCCGGTACAATTCAAAGCCACCAGGTCCAGGTCTTTTCTTTGCTGGGAGGGTTTTGTTTACTGGTGCAATGTCTTCATTTGTTTAATAGTCTGGTCAAGTTTTCTATTTGTTATTGAGTCAGTTAGTAGCTGTGTGCTCTTAGGAATCTTTTCATTTCATGTAGGTTATCTGCTTCATTGATGTACAATTATTCATAGTATTTTCTTATAATCCTTTTTATTTCTATAACATTGGTGGAAGTGTTTCCACTTTCATTTCTGATTTTCCCAGTTTAAATCTTCTCTTCTTTTACTCTGTGGTCAATTTTCCTAAGGTTCACCAACATCATTTATCTTTTTAAAAACCCAGCTTTTTTGGTTTGTTGATCTCAATTGTTTTCTGTTACCTATTTTGTTTAGTTCTGCTCTGATCTTTATTGTTTTTGTTTTTCCTTCTGCTAACTTGGTTTTAGCAGGCCCTTTTTCTTTTCCTACTTTCCTAAGGAAAAATCAGATTATGACTTTGGATTTCTTTTTTAAGTCCAAGCATTTATGGCTGTATTTTGCCCTCTAGGCACTGCTTTTGCTAAATCCGAAGGTGGAATCTCCTCTCAGGTTTTGGTATGTTGTGTCTTTGCTTTCATTCATTTCAAGGTACTTTCTAACTCTACCTGAAATTTCCTTAATCCATTAGTTGTTTGAGTGTGTTGCTTGATTTAATCTTTGTAAATTTTCTAGTTTTCCTTCTATTATTGTTTTTCAGTTGCATTTTATTATAGATGGGAAGTATAATCTGTATGATCCCAATAGCTTTACATTTATTAAGACTAGTTTTGTGGTCTAACATACATGTTCAAATAAGAAATATATGTATTTGCTGTAATTGGCTAGAGTGTTCTATATATTTTTGCAAGCCTTCATTGATTTGTGATATTATTCCAGTCCTCTCTGTATTGTTCTTTTGTCTAGTTGCTCAACCCATTATAGATAGTAAGGAATTTGAGGCTCTACCATTATGATACAGTAGTCTATCACTCAGTCCAGTTTTCATAGTTTTTGGGAATCTATGTATACTGGTATATCTTCTTGATGGACTGACCTTTTTAACCTATGTATAGGTTATCCTTAAAGTCCATTTTACCTGGTATTTAGTAATCCCTGCTCCCTTTTGGTTAATATTTACATGAAAAATTACTTTGCATCCTTTCTCCTTAAACCCATTCAAAAATGAGTCTCATGCACAGAATATAGATGGACCATGTTTTTTAAATCATTTTGGAAATCTCTGTCATTTAATTGGAGCATTTACATTTAAAGTAATTAATGACAAAGAATGACTTCATACAAACTATCTTTTACTAGGAGTTGAAAAATAAAGGAGGAAAAAGAAAAACATATTCACCTACTCTGCCTTAGGCTTCACTTCCTGTTTATACAAAATCTGAAGATCAGCCAGAGATGAAAGTTTAGGGTCTTCTCAGGTTGTTTTTATGAGCACGTGCCCTGAATAGCATGTGGCCTTCTCAGTTCCCTGGTATACATGAAATCTGAAAGCCCTCACTCCCCCATGCGTTCCCCTTCTCAACCTCTTCTTTCTTAGGCTCTCTGGTCTAGCTATTGTCCATTATGACTTGCTCCAGGTCACTGCAGACAACACATTTTCCTTTAGGTGATTTTGAAAAAGTTACCCAGGAAGCCACTCCAGCCCTGAGACCACTGCAGACCAAGCAAACAAAGGCAGCCTTATACTGGTCCTTAAGAGAAATGCTAGATAGGTTGAAACCTGCAACTAACATTTCTTTTAAAAGCAATTTTAACTGCTCCCTCTGGGTTTGACGTCCTTCACCAGGAGTGTGGGTTGTTGTCCTCACAGCCACTGCCAAGCTGGAAGGTAGGAGGGATACTAGGCAGGCAATTTGAGATATAGCTGCTTCTTTTTTTACACCAAGCTTCTACTGGTGGTTTCTGAGTGTTTCACTAGATTTCAGAGTCTGCCATGTCTTCTAGTCATTAGTGACCATGTCATTAGTTGATTCTGTGGAGGGCAGGAGTTCCTAACTTTGCCATTCTCAGTAATGTCCTCTGCCTTCATTCTTGTATTGTTTCTCCTTTCCAGCTCTAGCATTGCCCTGGGGCAGGCTTCCTCCAAAGGAGCAATGAAATATGAAGGATCAAGTCTCAATTGTGGACTTAAGGGATGGGGGGGACAAATGCCCTGGACTACAGCCACAGGCTACATTCAACCTAGGGAAAAGGACTTGAGCTCACTATAAAACTGCATCCACTGTGGTGACACAAAATCCCAGGAAACAACAAAGGGATTTTTCTACTGGCTTTCCTGACTGTATATCTCTCCTGGAAATCTCATGGGAGGTGGCGGTTGGTTGAAGACAGGGCTCAGGGTTTCTATTCCCACCTGCCATCAAAAATACATGGGAGATGTGAAAATGCCCCTCTTCCTGGTACAGCACTCTACAATTTACCTTGATATCCATGGTCTTGTTCTACCATCACAGTGTTCCTATGCTGTCACACAGCACAGAGAAGGAAAGGCAGCCTTGGGGAGCACAGACAATGTTCCTAAGGCTCTGGCAGGTAGACTGAGAGGCTAGGACACTCTACGGAGAATGATGAGCAGTCCTGGATCCCTCCGATGTCACTGAATCCCACTGCATACTCCCTGTGACCCCCAAATTCCTCTCCAGAAATCCTGGGAAGTCTGTCCAAAATGAGGACACCTTTCCCATACCAATACACTATACTTCATCAATAGACCAGCCACTACACCGCCAGAAGCTTAAATGCCCTTCAGGAACACTTTCTCCTAAGCAGTCACTGAAAGAAGAGAAGGAAGAAGGAGTTTGATGGGTCCAGAGGCTTTGGGCTTCCATTTTTGCTGTTTCTTATGCATGGAGGTGTCTCTAGTCCCCTCATCCTTGTGGTCTCCTTCTTCATTCCTCTCTCCTCTCGATTTACATCTCCCTGAGACAGTGATGCCCAGAATTTCCCCCATGTGGCTGCCCTGGATAAATGCAGGTGCACAGACAAGAGCTTCTCTTAAAGCCACACTCCAGTGACCTAACATTCTCCTCATACAGTAGATCTTTTCTCACTTTCTGAAGCCAAGCGGCCTTCACCAATGTCCTCCTAGGTTTCTCTAATGGATTTTATCATAAGAGATTTATCCAGGTTGGCGAGATTTTGGCCCTACCTTAAATGGTCTTGCTCCATGTTGTTTGCAGACTTGATGAGTATTTTTGCCTTAATATATACTCTAATCAAGATGTAGCCTGAACCAGAGCCTGGTGGCACCTCACCAAAGACTCCCCTCCAGGTTAACACATTTCTACTCATTAATGCTCAACAGAGATGCATGCGGGACATTCTAGAGACCTAAGATGCACTGGGATTAGAGCACAGCTGCTTTGATCTCATTGTTTTGGTCACCCTATCTTTCAGGAAAGACCAGCACAGCCTGCTCTAAGAACATTTATGGGGCTAAAGGGATTGTAAATTCAAAGCTTATTAAAACCATATGTAGCTAGATGCATTCTAAGTCAAAATAAACTGCAATTTCCTGTTGATTTCTCTTGTGTCGTGCCACCAACTTACAGCAAGGGGAGGCCATGTGGTGCTGTGCTAATTACCAGGACCATATGCTGTGACAAAGTCAGGAAGTGCGGTTGCAAATGCCTCTTGTGCTACTGCTCAAGCTTATGAGAGTTCTTCCCTCCAGGGCTGTAATTTGGGCATTTGTTGATATTTGAGTGAGGAGGCTGACCATGCATATTTTTAGATCTCCCATTCATCAGTCATTGAACACATCCCACTGACTGAGCCTTGTGTCCTACAGTTGATCACACGCAGCCGCCGCCCTCACAACCCTTTCTGCAAGGTGAGTTCCTCCGATGGTTAACAAATATCAAACTTACTTGTTCAATGTGGTTGGTTTGACAAGTAGCTACCATGCAACCTCCAGATCAAGGCACATCCCAGATGCAACAACCTGGGAAGTAAAGCAGTGACCACCATACTTCTAGAAAACCTTTTGTAAGTTTCACCTACCTCTATGTGCTTGGTTTTACCCTGTGCTCTTTGTGGCAACTGTGGTAAATGTCAGAGTTTGGCTTCACTTTAAAGATACTTTCTATAATGTGGAAACTTGGTATGACAGGCAGCAAGATTCCTAACAATGTTGGATGCACCCGCTTTGCTGCCAGGAGCACTGACACCATTGCTGGGGACCCTAGCCACATGCCAAAAACATGTTTTCTCTCTCTCTCTCTCTCTCTCTGGTGGTGGTGGTGGGTTGCCATAGGGCGCAAGTGCTCACTAGAAAAAGGCAAAGAGAGGCAGAGAGAGGGAAAGATAGAAATCATCCCCCAGGGGGATGACCACACCATAATCCCTTTTCTTCTTGAGATTTTGGGCACTCTCACATGCACACCTATTATGATTTTTCAAGCCACCAGGCCCAGTACTCCAACTGCAGTCAGTCATGTAGGAGTCCAGCACCTCAACCACCACACCACCTGCTGGCCCCAGGACATGTCTTCTTTAACTTCCACTGTGCCCTGTGATGTAGATCAAGGTCTCTGGTGGCAGACATAGAAACTGAGACTCAGAGAAAATTAACTGGGCCCAGGCCATCCAGAAGGGCAAGGTCATAGGCAGGACCCAGATAAGCCAGTCTGCATACTCTTTTCCCTGTACTGCCCACATTTCCTATCACAGTGGGTGCGAGGGTTAATTTTATGTCAACCAGGCTAGGCCATGGTAGCCAGGTGTTTGGTCAAATGCCTATCTCAACATTGCTGCGAAGGCCTTGTTTAGATGAGATCAAGATGTAATCAATTGACTCGGAGTAAAGCAGATGACCTTCCCTAAGGTGGTGACCTTGTCCAGTCTGTTAAGGCCTTAAGAAAAAAAGTCTGAAGGTCCCCAAAGAAGAGGGAATTCTGCCTCCAAACTGTCTTTGACTCGAAACTTGAAACCATGATATCAAGTCTTTGGCTGGTCCACCTGCAGACTTCAGACTCAAGCCTCTGCAATCACATGAGCCAATGCCTTAAATAAACCTCTCTCCACAT
>NW_006204006.1:1288986-1309260 GCF_000334495.1 Tupaia belangeri chinensis | reverse complement strand
CGCTCTTCCTATTGGCTCTGTTTCTCTAGGAAACCCTGACCAATACAGCAGGAAAATGCTTATGGGACTATTTGAACCTGAGTCCTTCAAACAACCAGATTGAATGACCTTTGATAAAATCCAGATTAAATGACTTCTGATAAAAGCCAGATTAAATGACTTTGAGGGCAAGGACATCATCTCATTCATTTCTAAAACCCTGAGTCTCGGCAACTGGACAGATCATAAGCACCTGAATCAATGAAGAATTAGTGAATTCAGACCCCTTGGCCCTTCCGGGAGATTTTGAAGGCTAATTGAAGACCCCAAGCTAGAATATTTAATATCTGACTATCCTTGAGTTTACAAGAATGGATTTTCACAACTCAAAGACCTCACCCTGGTCACAGCCTCCACACCCCATGGCACTACCCAATGCCTTTGGGAACTGACCCTCACCGCTGTCCTCTCTCCTCCAGTGATACCAGCTTGCCTTCCTCCAAAGGGATGTCCATTTAATCTCTCTAAACTTGCACATTCCATACACACAGGTTGACCAACCAGTCAGGATAGCCACACACACACACTCGCACACACTTAAAACACAAGTATTCAAATACACATATGCCAACACACACGCATATACCCACTCAGGCACACTTGCACATATACACACACTCATGCCCTCAAACACACTCGCACACTCAGACACACACAAACACCTTTTCTTGTCATATAGTCATGTACTTGAACACGCTTGCACATACTTGTGCACTCACACAATTGCATTCTATCATACTCACATGCTCATATATTTGAACACACACGCACTCATACAATCCCACTTCTATATATCCTCACATATTTGTACATGCTCACACCTATGTTTACACACACTGATATAGACAAACAGTGCACACCAGCAAATGCACCATCACACTCGCACCTGCACACATGCACACCCTCCTGGGCCTCCTCTCTGATTCCCAGGAGGACCTGCCTATGGAGGCCAAAGGGTTTCTCCAGGCCCAATTTTGGCATATCTTCCATCCCCCTTCACATCTCTCAGGCAGCAAAAGTGACCAGCCACACTAGCCAACTCGCGACAAGGAGACCAAGGCTTTCCTGAAGTGCCCTTGGCAGTCCTCTTCCTGTGGGCACAGAAACCCTCCCAATGCCCTCTCACTCCAGGGTAAGATGCACTGGTCCCAGCTCCCTTCCTGTGATCCCAGCCATCTGCCCCACATGGACTATGCTCATACTGCCTCCTGCATCTAGCTCCCTCCCTTGATCCTTGCAGAAGGACTGTGCTACTTACTTAAAAGAAACTATGAGGTTAAATGGGTTTTTAAGAAAATTGTGCCAGAGCCAGCAGGTGGCACGGTGCTTGGGGCACTAGCCTGCGATGTGTCCGACCACAGTTAGAGTTCTGGACCTTCCAGCTTGCTTTCTCACTTTCCTTCTGTCTTTCTCTGGTGAGAGCATGTGCCCTATAGCAAAATTTTAAAATAATAATAAGTAAAATTAATACATAATTTTTAAGGAAAAAAAAAAAGAAAGAAAATTGTACCATCTGTGTGGACGGCCTCAGTCCTCAAACCCATCTCTTTTTTTTTTTTTTGCCATGGAGTTTCCCTCCATCGTTATTACTAGAATCTGTCTCCAGGAGCTCAAGATCTGCATGACCTGTGCTTGACCTCATCAGTTGCCTGAAGCTACATGATTTGTATTAAATCTTTCAGATACAACATAGTGAGAGAGACCATCTGCCCCACCTGTGACCAGCTTTGTCAATGCCCCTGGTACTGTCAGAATTAGAGCAGATGGGATGGAGGAGGGGCTATTTTTTCTCCAAATATTCCTAAAGTCCACCCAAATAAACCTTAGAATCACAGGTAAAATCTATGTATGCTCAACCTTCATTCTCCCAGCTGGATTATCTCTCCTGTGTTTTATTTCTAGTAATAAACATTTGGTATTGATGCCCACAGATGTGTGAGTGCCTATTCTGTGCTTGAGGCTGCACCCCGGGCTGTGCAGGGCAGCAGGCATGGTCCCTTCTCCTATGGGGATCAGGGATGGCAAACACACAGCACTCGAACACACTGGACAGCAGGGAACAACCAAGACCTGTGGCTGGAAAAAAGCCAGAGTCCATGTGGCACACTTAGAGAGCTACTAAACCCCAGAAAGATTCTACATGACAGGAGCGTGTTTTGCTATTCATTATAAGCCCTATTATATCACACCTGAGTTTATGCTAACGGGTGACCTAGGATGAGTCCCTCATAAAAGCCCTCAGGAAGAGGCTGGTCATCTGAAAGACTGCTCTAACTCCCCAGCCTCTGGAAAGGAGGAATGCTGAAGACTGGGCTTTAAGAAACTCTTGAAACTGGAAGACATTCTGGTGCTTGGAGGCTGTGCACTCAGGGAGGGAGGGCACGGATTCTGCACCACTCCCCAAGTCTGCACCATGCACCCCTCCCATCTGGCTGTTCCCAAGTACAGGCAGTAAAGTGCTTTCCTGAGTTCTGTGAGCTATTCTAGCAAATTACAAACCTGAGAACACCTGGTTAGCAACTGTTTGGTCAGTAGTGCTCGTGGCTTCTGAACTTGGCAGCAGTGTACAAAGTAGGGGCATATTTGGGATTGAGCCCTTGACCTGTGGGATCTGACACTAACTCCAAGTATATAATGATAACAGAATTGAATGGAATGTTAGGCCAACCAGTTAGTGTCCAGTGACTGAGAATTGCATGGTGTGGAAAAAAAACAAAGACAAAGAAAAACACACATTTCATGTCAGATATAGGAATATTTTAAAAAAGTGTTTCCAGAGTCAGGAAAACATTGCATTCATTCCTTCACATATTTACAAGGGGACTTTAAAAATTTCATGAAAAAAATAGAATTAATGTACACATTTATTTTGGTAGTTTTTTCTCCATAAAATGCATTTCCCATGCATGTTTGAAGGCCCCTCATATTTGCTACATTAGGAGTACACTAAGCTTTCTGAAAGATCAACCCCATAAGGTCACAGGCTCTGGCTGCTGATGGGATTTACATCTAGCCTGCAACAACAGCTCCCTGTATCCAACTGAGATCAGTGAGCCTACTAGGAATCTCTAAAGAACACTCGTGCTGAAATAAAAGAGGCTGGGGTAAAGAGAATGGCAAATTTTCAAAAACCAAAGTGAAGAAAGATACACTCTGTAAACTATAGATCTTAATACTCGGCACTCACTCCAGGTTAGACTGCAGGGCCAGGACACAGATGAAACTCAGAAGCTTCTAGACAGGGCAGCAATGATAACTTCACATCCCACAGGAACCCTAAATCTAGGTCATGGAAGATAGTCCCTTTATCAATGAGATTAGTCTATAAGTAGGTCCAGGACATCAGGGTTATGAAATAAATGAACCTATGCAAGAAAATTAATAAAGTTGTATCGGATTATAACCAAAAGTAGACATTAAATATGTATAAATCTACAATTATTTAAATAAATTATTAAATAAAGATGGATACAATGATTCATTTTATGTGTTAACTTGACTGGGCTAAGGGATGACCAGGTAGCTAGTGAAATATTATTTCTTAGTTTATCTGTGAGGATGTTTCTGAAAGAGATTAGTATTTGAATTTGTAAAGAAGATCTACCCTCACCAATGTGCGTGGGCACCATCCAACGTGTTTTAGAGCTCAAACAGAACAAAAAAGGTGGCAGAAAGGAAAATTCTGTCTTCTTGAGATGGACTAGCCATACTCTCCTGCCATCAGACCTCCAAGTTCCTGGGTCTCAGGCCTTTGAACTTAGACTGAATTGTACCACCCCTTTTCCTGGATCTCCTGCTCGCAGATCATGAGACAACTTGGCTTCCATAACAGTAGGAGCTGGTCCTCCATAACACACACACACACACACACACACACACACGTTGCTTAACAACAAGGATATGTTCATAGAAATGTGCTAAGCCATTTCATCACAGTGCAAACATCACAGAGTATACTTACACAAATTTAGACAGTACAGCCACTATACATACAGGCTATGTGACGCAGCTTATAGGCTTCTTATGGGCCCACCATTATGTTCTGTCATTGACCAGAATGTCGTTATGTGGCCATGTCTGTGTATTGTTTCTGTTTCTCTAGAAAGCCTGACTAACGCAGAGGAGAATAGACAAATCTCCTCAAAATCCTGCCTTCTGCCAGGTGTCGTCCCACCAGAAGCTGGCCGATGGATGCTGGACTTCCAAACAGTAGGCTGAATAAATCTCTCTTCCTCAGAAATCACCCAGCCTCAGATATTCTTGTTAGCAGTGCAACAGCAGACTAAGACTCGTCGCCTTGGCTTGAATGAAAGCCTTTTAACCCAATTTTCCTTCTGCATCTTATGCACTATAATGAATTTTCGAAACAAATTGATCTAAGCAAATGAAGAGACGGATAATTCAGATTGTTAAAAAATTCCAGTGTCATTGGCCCTGGTGTTACTGTAGAGCTTCGGAACAATGATACATAAATGAGCTCCGTTCTTCACAACATCTCAATTGTCATGTGGGCCAGCCAGCATTGTTGGAGGATTCAAAACCCTCTGAATATCTGTCTTCTTTCAAGAAAAGATGGAAGCCCATCAAAGCTGTGACATGAAACCTTAACAAATGTCCATTATGTAAATCTATTGTCACGCCACGTGCAAAAATTAAAAGAGAACTGAAGTAAATCCCACATAGACTAGAACTGTCACCATGACTCCCCTGCTCCAAGCACCCCCAGAGAAACTATAATTAGTGCTTTCATCTTCCTACACCCTGCACAACCAAATGTTCGATCTCACGAAGGACCATTAATTGAGGCAATACTTCACGAGTGAGTTGCGGTTCTATGGAGTTCAGTTAGGCACATTTAAGCCACTGGTGGTGGTGAACACAGCCACAGACAACCCAACCCACAGGTCCCGCCAGTGGCCATTCTGCACTTTGCATTCCTCACAGCCACCTGGGGACAATTTCTAGTGAATTTTTCAACCTATTCAAATATTTCACTTTGGTAGGATTTGAAGCCATAGATAAAACACTAAGTAGAGACTAGCAAAGGCAGAAAGCACTGGTAATTAAACCATGGAAGACACTAGAAAGGACTGTCCGGTATTGGGTCATCAGAAAAGTCATGATGTATTTCTCTGTTTTTCTATGCAAAAACGAATCATGACTTTTCCAACAACCCAGTACAATGAATGCATATGAGAAAGGTCCCAAACTAGCCTGGGGAGTCCAAGGAGTTTCCCGAGGAGATAAGAGCAGGAGGAGAATGTATGAAAGGCTGACCCTAGAGCCCACATTTTGTCTATGCTCCAGCTCCCAGGGTCATCCCCTACAGTCCCCTCAGAGTCACTTTCCCAGAGTCCTCCTACTATGCGCCCACCGCCTCCTCTTGGACGCACGAAGGCCAGCTTTTCTACAACTCGGAACTATGGAAGTTTGAGCCATCAATTAAAGAGACTCAGAATCAAAACTGTATCAGTTCATTTCATATCATATTGCCCAAAACCACTGATAAAGGGAAAATCTTAAAAACAGCTAGAGAAACAAGACACATTAGGTAGAGAAGAATGGAGACAAGGAAGAGGGCAGACTACTCTAGCAAGCCTGGAGACAATGAAAGGACACTTTGGAGTTTGAAGAAAAACAACTGTGAGACTGTGATTATTCACCTAAAGAGAATAGATTTCTAAAATAAAGATAAAATGAAGACTTTTCCAGCCACACAGCAGTCAATAGGCTCATCTTTAGCAGGTCTGCTTATGAGAAATGCAAACAGAAGAAAAATACACCATATGGAAATCTGAACCTTCACAAAATAAGGAAGAACCTCAGAAATGGCACTTGTATGAGTAAATACAAGGATTTTATAAAATCAATATAAAGATAATCAAATGTTTAGAGCAAAAATAACAATACATCATAGAATGGATAGCATATGTAGACAGACTGTATTACAATGATAACACAAAGAACAGAAAGGAAGAAATGAAAGTACACCATAAGTAAAGATATATTTAATAAACTCTAAAGAAACTACTAAAATGTCACAACAGAAAATAGAGCTAATGATACAACAAAATTAAATGATATGGAATTATTTTTGGAGAGGTTTTTGCTATAGGGCACGTGCACTCACCAGAAAGACAGAGAGAGACAGAGAGACAGTAAGCAAGAAATCACCCCCCGGGGGGGGATGGCCACACCACAATCCCTTCTCCTCCATTCTCCTCTTGGAATCTTAGGCAGGCACGCACACTTGCCCGATGTGAATTTAAGTCACCAGGTCCAGGACTCGAACCACAGTTGACTACAACGGATTCCAGCGACATAGCCATTCCGCTAACTGCTAGTCCCCAATATAGAGTTATTTTTTTAACCTTCAATAAGTCCATGAGAAGATAGAGAAATAAGAAACAAAGAACAGATAGAGTTAACAGAAAATAAATATCAAGATGATCCATTTAGTCACATTAAATGGAAGAGTTCCAAGAAATCATTTAAACATTATTGATTGTCACATGCTATTAGGCCTAAGTTTGTACTGCCTGCAGGAAACCTACTATTCTTTCATAAAATCCTCCCTCAATCTAATTTTTTTTTCATGACAGACCACGTGCATATCAAACAGAGAGTGAGAAAAGAGAGAGAGAAGCACCCTCCTCAGGGCTCGGTCACACAACAATCCCCAAACTTTTCATAACTAAACTACATGTTTCTAGGTGACGTATCAGTCAGAAAAGAAATAAAGAAAAATTTTCCAATGTTTTAAACTGAAATAAAATGAAAATGCAACATATCAACAATTGTAGAGTGTGGTCTAAGTAATGTTTAGAGGGAAATATGTAGCATTACACATTACAAGAAGTATCTCCAATCAATTATTTCAGCATCTATTTTTTTAAAAGTCAGAGGGGCCAGCAGGTGGCATAGTGGTTAAGGTGCTGGACTCCCACATGGCCAACCGCAGTTTAAGTCCCAGACCCAGCAACTTGCAACTCACACCAGGCGTGTGTACATGCATGCCCAAGATCCCAAGAAGAGAAAGGAAGAGAAGGGATTGCAGTGTAGCCATCCCCCCCGGAGGGTGATTCTTGCTTTATGTCTGTCTGTCACTGTCTCTCCAGTGAGTGCACACATCCTATAGCAAATATCTCTCAAAAAATAAATAAATAAAAATAAACTAGAAAAAGAAGAGTAAGCAAAACCCCTAGGGCTTTATTATTATAAAAACAGGGCCATGGGGCCAGCAAGTGGTGTGGTGGTTAAGGTGCTGGATTCCCACCTGACCAATTGAGGTTCAAGTCCCAGGCCCAACAGCTTGAAAATCCACAACAAATAAATAGTTAAATAAATCATTTGTGTTTTTTTTTTTAAGAAAGAAAAAAAAAAAAAAGAACAGGGGCCTTGTCTACAGCTCCTATGTTGCTGTGAAAAGCTGAAGCGTCTGAAGAGTCGCATCCGCTACAAATACCTGCCTTAGAGTGTCTCTCATCACTTCTGCCCCCATTCCACTGGGAAGGAATTTGCCACATGGACACACAGACTTGCACGGAAGGTGAAGGTCTGCAGTCCAGTCGCGTGCCCAGACGAAAGGGAGGATAAGTGTGGGGCTGGTTGGGTACACCACCGCCAGTGCGGCAGGTTCCTGGAGTCCATGCAAACACGACGGCAAGGTGCCCATGAACCTCCAGGAATGAAAAGTTGTACAGGAATGAAGATAAAATCATAATATTCTCCGTGCCAGAGCTGCAAACAATGTTTGCCTATTAGAAAATACAACCCCTGGTTATTTATCAAAATCCTGGGATGAAATCGTATCGACATTGTGGGGACAGGAGGGCGCCAGTGTGTGCGTGTGCGCCTGTGTGCAAGACAGCTAATCTCCCCCCACGTGGGAATGGCAGATAACACCTAACCCTGGAACAACAGAAAACCACCACGGAAACGTGCTCTTCAGAAACAGGGAGAGCACGAGGTCAGAAAAGCAATGGACCGCAAAGAAATCGCTGTATGATCCCAACAGACTTGGGCGACATTGGATAGGGTACAGCAGTGCTTTTCTGAGGGGGAACCATAGGTGTAAAGAAAATGCCAGAACGAGTCAGAGGAGCACAGAGCTATCCCCACATGGTTGCCCAGACCACGGCAGAGGAGGACCTCCCACCGCTGGGTTTTCAGATGGTAAGCATCAGCTCCACCTACGTCTGAAAAACTCATGCAGAGTAGCGACTTGGCAAGGACACAGTGAGAGAGTGTTGTCGCCCATCAGCCAGGATTCTCTAAAACAGCTAGGGAGAAGACTCACCAGTGATGTTTGAACCGCACAGAAGTACTTGCAGTGATTCCACTCCTAGGTCTTTTGCCTAAAGCAAAGTCCTTCTCAAGAGGACAGGCAATATTGGGACGAGCAGTTAGCGTAATGGCTATGTTGCTGGACCCCCATGTAGTCGACTGCGGTTCAAGTCCTAGACCCAGTGGCTTAAACTCACTCCAGGTGCATATGCGACCATGCCCAAGATCCCGAGAGGAGAATAGAAGAGAAGGGATTGCGTGGCCATCTCCCTGGGGGGTGATTTCTCGCTTTCTATCTCTCTGACTCTCTCTGTCTTTCTGGTGAGCACACACGCCCTATAGCAAAAAAAGAAAAAAAAAACTCTTAAAAAAATAAAAAGACAAAAGAAAAGAAAAGAGAGGACAGGCAATATTATGAAGGTGTGAATGCATTTGTGGCAGTGTTAACTCTAAGGACCATACGTGTAGTTAAATATCCAGTGAGGACATAGCTACATTGTGACACGTCACCAGGAAAGAACCCAGCACAGTCCTCTGGAGACATCATCATGAGGACTGCTACCATCTTTTTAAAAGCTTCTGAGGGCCAGCCAGTGGCATGGTGATTAAGGCAGGTAGATCTCACATGGTCAGCTGTATGGTTCAAGTCCCGGATCAAGCAGCTTGAGGAACACATCAGGTACTTGTACACGCATACTCAAAATCCTAAGAGGGGAATGAAGGCAAAGGGACTGGCAGTGTGGCCATGCCCCCATGCTTTCTCACTGGTGATGCTTTCTCACTTTGCTTTTCTGTCTCTCTACACAGAGCACATACACCTTATAGAAAATGTTTTTAAAAAGGAGCCAGCGTAGCAGTTACGTCACTGGACTCTCATGACCAATCACGATTCATGCCTCTGACCTGGCAACTTAAAACTCACTCTGGGCATGAGTGTGTGTGTGTGTGTGTGTGTGTGTGTGTGTGTGTGTGCCCAAGATCCCAAGAGAACAGAGGAGAAGGAATTGTGGCATGGCCATCCCCCTGGGAGGTGATTTCTCACTTTCTGCCTCTCTCTGTGCAAGCACATGAGCACTGTAGAGGGGGAAAGAGACAGAGAGACAGAGACAGAGAGACAGAGAGAAGAAGAAAAAAACTCTCAAAAAACAAGCTCTAAAAAAATTACAACCATGAGAACCAGCAGTTAGCGTAATGGCTATGTCGCTGGACTCCCACGTAGTCGACCGCGGTTCACGTCCTGGACCCGGTGGCTTAAAACTCACGCCGGGCGCATGTGCGTGCGTGCCCAAGATCCCGAGAGGAGGATGGAGGAGAAGGGATTGCGGTGTGACCATCCCCCCTGGGGGGTGATTTCTCGCTTTCTGTCTCTAATGTCTCTCTCTGTCTGTCTGGCGAGCGCACGCGCCCTATAGTGAAAATCTCTCAAAAAAAAAAAAAAGAAAAAAAAACTACAATCATGGTATGTTTACATGAGCAAGAATGGTTGATTCTATCAAGGGTAAAGGAATTCCAGATTTTTTTAAACAAATTTGATATGTTACAGCTCTAATTTCTTCTAGGCACTATATAAAATGTTCTAAAATTAGGAGCTAACTATTCAATATCTACTAATACAGATAAATCAACTTTAGTGTGAGCAAACTCTAGTCTTCTGACACGGAGGGACCCCCCCCCCCCCCCCCGCCATTGTCTGTGGCTCAGTTCATTCAATCTCATGTCTGACCCTGATCGCCAGGAAAGGAGAACTTAGATTTCAAGACAAATGTGTTATTATCTTGCAGAGCCGGGATCTGAAACTCAGTTCCGCAAGTCCAGCATGATCCCAATTCTCTGGTTAAAGTGCTCTCTCTCTATTTCTCCTTCTTTCTTTCTTTTCTTCCTTTCTTTCTTTCTTTCTTTCTTTCTTTCTTTCTTTCTTTCTTTCTTTCTTTCTTTTTCTTTCTTTCTTTCTTCTCTCTCCTCTCCCACCCCCTCTTTCTGTCAGTCCCACCCAATGAGAAACCCCAGCACTGGGCAAAAGCCTTGCCTAAAAGCTTGCAGAAAAATTAAGACATGGGGAACAGCAGATGGCATAATGGTTGCATCACTGGACTCCCACATGGCTGACTGTGGTTCAAGTCCCGGACCCAGCAGCTTCAAACTCATGTCAGGTGTGTGTGCATGCATGCCCAAAATCCTAAGAGGAGACTGGAGAAGAAGAGACTGCAGCATGGCCGTTCCCCCTGAGAGAGTGATTACTCACTTTCTCTCTCTCTGTCTCTCTCGGGCGAGTGTACATGTCCTATAGCAAAAATCTCTCTCAACATAAATAAGTAAATAAAGGTATGGTTTTGTGTTTCAAAGAAGAATGTTGATCTTCCCTAGGTTTTTGACCGGGTGAGAATGACAGAGAGAGAGAGAGAGAGATGTAACTAGAGAATTGGGATCATATGCACTTGGGGAACCTGGTTCAGACCCCAGCTCTGCCAGGTATTAACACACCCCTGATCACATCTCTTAGGCTCTAAAATCTAGGGAATCTGGGTGCCAGCTGGGGTCACCTTGCCCATCCCGATAGGTATAGGAGTCCCTTAAGCACCTGCCCTCAGTTCTGCATAACCCAATGCCTTTGCAAGCCTCTTCTGCCTTCCAGGGAGCTTGTGTCTCTCCTGGCCTCCCAGTCTCCCGATTCTGATTCCAAATGTCTAGATTCTCCATCTCCTCCCATGATTTTGTGTGATTTATTTCCCCCTTCTTTTCTGCTCTATTGCCTATGTCCAGAAAATTTAAAAAGTTTATGAAACACACAAAAATGCCTTTTGTCATGGAACTTACATTGTGGTGAGTGATGACAAAAATAAACTAATTAAAATGTCTAATATGTGGGAAGGTTTATGGGTTGAATCGAGTCCCCTCAAAACACATATGCCAAAATCCTGAATCCCAGGATGGACCCCAGAATATGTCCTTGCTTGGAGATGGGGTCTTTACAGCAGTCATCAACCTAAAATGAAGTCCTCGATGAGTCCCCTGAGCCTGTATGACCAGCGTCTTTATAAAACAGAAGATTTGGGGGCCAGCAGGTGGTGTGGTGGTTAAGGTAGTTCAAGTCCAGGGCCTGGTAGCTTGTTTTCTCACTTTCCCTCTCTTTTCCTGTCTCTCTCTCTGGTCAAATTTTAAAATGACAACAATAAATAAAATTAAGCAATTCTTTTTTAAAAAAATAAATAAAGTCGATTTGGGGACAGACATGCATAGACGGAAACAGAGGCCAAAATTTGAGGAAAGGATGGTCATCTAAAGTCGGAGAAAGAGACCTGAAACAGACCCTCTATCAGTCCCAGAAGGAACCCAGCCAGCACCTGGATTTCAGATTCCTGGAGGTTACAGGTCACAGTCGCCCTGCACACGAGACAGGTGGTGAGAGGGGAGACGAGGGGTGGGGGGGAGCCTGGGATTGATGATCAGGGAGAGGCTCCCCAGGAAGGTGACCTTCAGGCCAGGCGACCAAGACCAACAATAGTGTTGGAGGTGGTCTGAAGGTCACGGAACCGGGCATGGTGTTTGGAATAGATGAGCCGAGTCAGTCAGAGAAGTCACAGGTCCCCTGCAGGATCTAAGAGGACTTTAACCTTTGCCAGAATGACCTGGGAGTCCGCGCTGGGGTCATGACCCGGCCCCAATCTCTCCACTTCCTCTGGCTGTGCAGCATGCTGGCGCAGGCAGGGCGCTGGGTGCAAGCTCCAGGCCCTCCAGCTCCGTCTCTGCACAGCGTCCGGGTAAGGTGTTCGGGGATCGGATCTAAGCCGACTGGGAAGCCAATCCATCAGCCCTCTTTGTACATGCCTGGGACAGGGGACCGTTTGTCACTGCGAGGAAACTGCCCTTGGAGGTTTGAGAGCAAAGCCAGGGCTTGCACCCTCGGCGGACCCAGGGGACAGCCTAGTGCCCGCCGTGCTGCGCGCGGCCGGCAGGGGGCGGCAGAGTCCAGGAGGCGCAGCCGAGGACCGCTGGGGTGTTTGTCCTGTGCGAGACCTCGGTCATCCCAGGGTGCGCGGTTGCAGGGGTGGGAGGATTCAATCCTGGGTTCTGGGTCATAGTGCTCGATCCTCCCGGGGTACTTAGTCGTAGGGAGGTTGGGGACTTGGTCTCGGGTGCTGACTCGGGGTGCCAAGGCGAAGACTCACCTCTGGGAATGAACCCCGCTCCGGGCCCCCTCCTGTGTCCCTACAGGCCTTGTCACAGCCACCACAGAGCCTAGAACGTTATAGGGCAGAGTGATTGATCCTCGTTTGTCGAGTGAATGAAAGAACGAATGAATGGATGGGGGCAAAAAACGAGGCCTCAGTCGGGTTTGATGAATGAGTATAGTTTGAGGTGTCTGAAGATGCCCTCCTATCCTGTTGCCCTGGGCAAGAACAGCCGGCCACCTCCGTGCCAGGTGCAGGCCTGCTGGAAGCTGGACCCGGGCCCTCAGCCTGTGCGGGCATCCAGGAGCTCCTCCACCCTCAGACACCTCGATGTCCTGGGAACCCAGGTGACCAGGTCAGTGAAGGTGGTACCCAGGAAGGAAACGTGTGTGTGTCCAAAGGACAGACTGAGACGCACTGAGACTGCCCCTGCTTGTTCCTAAGTGTCCAGCAACTTCAGGCCCATCTTAACTTCTCCATTGGAAGGGCTCTGGGAAGGAGAGGGGCCTTGGGGATCTCACGCTCAGTGAATGCCGGCCCTGCCCTTTTCCGCGTGTGGAGTGTTCTGCGTGCGGCAGGGCCAGCATGCACCAGAGCTGCCCGTGAGGGCTGGAAAGTCCTTCCCCCTCCCCCAGTGACTTACACCTCTACCCTGCTGTGGGAAAGGGGGGAAGGCATGTAGGGAGGGGGCCCAGGGCCCAGAGGAGGACGAGGGCAGGTAGGGGGAGTAGGGAGCAGGGTCTATGTGTCCCCTCTGGCCTCCTCTCCTTCCTTCCCCAGTGAGAGCTTGTCTTTCTGTTGCAGTTCCGGAATGGAGGAGCAAGACCTCCCCAGGAATGGCAGGGCAGAGGCAGAGGGAGAGGCAGGCAGATCAGCATGGCTCCACCTTCTCTAAGCCAGAGCCCTGCAAAGGGCCACACAGCCATGAGGGAGGGAAGTGTCCTGCTCTTTAGCCAGAGAGCAGAGCTGACCGACCCCCACCCCCCCACACCCCCGTGCTCGCTTTCCATGCCCCAGCTGGGCCTCCTCACTACTCCTCGCACTCTCCATCTGGCTCCAAGGCACCTCTGTGGATAGCTCCTGCATGCAGCTCCAGCTGGCCCCATGCTCAGGCCACTGGGACAGCTCCCTCATGTCCCATGGGCACCTCTCAGTGACCACATCCAAAGCATCCTGGGGACCCCTGTTCCCAGTCCTTCCAGGACACCTAGGACAGTACTGCCAGGACGCACTTGCTTCCTCCTAGTAAGCTTTCTAGAGCCTCCCTGACTAGCGAAGGGAAAGGTTGATCTGCATTTCCACTTTTAGAATTCCTCAATTCGGAAGGCCAGCAGGTGGTGTAGTGGTTAAGGCAGCTTGACTCAATGGCCGACTACCGAGTTCGAGCCCAGGACGCAGCCGCTTGAAAAATGTGTGTGTGTGTGTGTGTGTGTGTGTGTGCCCCCAAAATCCTGAGAGGAGAATGGAGAACGGATTGCAACATGGCCATCCCTCCAGGAATGATTTCTCACTTTCTCTCCCTCTGGCTAATGCATAGGCTCTATACAAAAAAAAAAAAAACTTAAATTCCTTAGTTTGGGTTTCTTACACTGAATAGGAGTAGGTAACACATAGAAGCTCCTTGTCTCCCTCATGTTTTTAAAGGCACCAAGTCCGAATGTCTCAGATCTTCCAATCATCCCGCCTCACCAGGGGAGAACCCAGCACCCCATAGGCCCAGCAGCCCCGCGCCCACATCCTCTGCCCCCGGGACAGGACGTATCCCAAGCATTTTTTGGCAGGCTGTCTATGGGTTTGACACATCCATCACTCACAGCAGAAACTTATTTGTAGAGAGGAGCAGCCCTAATATCCAAGATAGGACTTGGGGCACAGACAGGTGTTTTTTGGTTGTTTTTTTTGTTTTGTTTTGTTTTGTTTTGAGAGGTTTTTGCTATAGGTCACATGCGCTCACCAGACAGAGAGAGACAGAAAGACAGAAAGTGAGAAATCACCCCCCCCGGGGGGGGGATGGCCACACTGCAATCCCTTCTCCATTCTCCTCTTGGGCACGCACGCACACGCGCCCGGCTTGAGTTTTAAGCCACCGGGTCCAGGACGCAAACCACAGTCGACTACGTGGGAGTCCAGCGACATAGCCATTACACTAACTGCTGGTTCCCAGACAGGTGTTTTGTTGGTTTGGTTTTTTTAGATAAAGTCTCACTACTTCATGACCCTCCTGCCTCAGCCTCCTGGGTAGCTGGTACCGCACACTCACATCACACCTGGATTTTATGGTGGGCTGGGTGGGAACCAAACCCAGGCAGGAGGAGCAGTGTCAGCTAGTGCACCCTATCGTGGATGGGTCAAAATAATGTTTCCAAATGCACAAAATAAAATCCTTCCAAAGTGAGAGGAAATGGCATTGGATGTAGTGCTACATGTGCTTCTCTGTTAAGGTATGAAATAAAACATTCGGCTAACAAACTCCGCAATTTTAAAGCACTGGTGAAAAGGAGCAGTTATCTCAGTGTATCTCCCACACTGCAGTGGGACGTGGAATGCTTTGCGATTTCTCTTGGTGACTTCGTCAGTCACAGGCACTGTGATAGCACTGCCGCCACACCTCGGGCACAGGCGGGGGTGAGTGCACACCTGCACTGCCCACCTGCTGGGCTGGACCCAGCCAGAAACTCAGAAGTTAGCCTGGCTGTGTGTGTGTGTGTGTGTGTGTGTGTGTGTGTGTGTATGTGTGCTGGTTTGGTTTTTTTTTTAGATAGAGTCTCACTACTTCAAGTGTGTGTGTGAACTTCCCCACCGTAAGGCACACTGAGAACACTGGGACTGGGCCTACGGCCACAGCTGGGCTCCTTCACACCCTCCACAGCAGCTTTGAGTGTGCAGAGAGACACACCTCCCCAGGAAGACTCATCAAGGACAAACAGAAAAAGAGAGAGAGGTTTCAGACCTTCTGGAAGGAAGAGCTGATGGATCCTGACCATTGGGTACAGAACAGGAAGTGGGATTCTGCCTACCCTGGGAGGGTCTGCAAGTGACAGGGCTTGGGACCTCCTGCCCCTCCCTGACCCCCTCTCACTAGTCTGTCATAGCAGGAGGCCAAGGCCTCTCTCCCATTCTGTAAGTCCAGAACATGGTGCAAGGAAAGGATGGATTCGAGATTGCAACTCCAGCACTACATAAACGACTGAACGTTTCTGTTCCTGCCTGTAAAGAGATCCTTGAGCCCCACAGCTGCAGAGCTGAGATTGCTGTAAAACCAAACCTAGAATCACACCCTGCAAGTGACTGAATCACATGCAAATCACATTCTCAACCTCACCAGGTACCTGCTGCTCAAGTGAGGGCACTGACTGGGAAGACGTGGGATCTAAAACACTGGAATGGCAGCACGCAGGAAGACCCTGGTGAAGCTAGAGACGTTGAGCCCCTAAAGTCTAAGTCTGTTTTGCCCATAGAAGCACCCCTCCACTCTCATCTGAGAATACTAGCTCTCGATTTCTCTACTTCTAGATCTATAACTAGACTCGGTCCCAGCAGGACCCAAAGGTGAGACACGAAGTGTGACCAATGAGGAGGTGTCCTACGCTCCAAAAGAGCTACTCAAGTGTTCTAACTTACAGACAGAATCCGAGGAAGTGTGTGGGAATGGACGTCAAGGGTGTGGGGTAATGGTGGGAGGAACAGAGTTGGTTTCACTAAGTACAGATCCTGGATTACTGTGCAGCTCAGGGAGGTGGAAGCCTGGTTGACTGGATGGTTGGTGGGATTGTGGAGCAGGGTGTGGCCCCCAGCAAGCAAATCAGAATGAGAACCCCATCAGTCCTTGAGATCCCAAAAACATCCAGAATGGTGTCCCCTGACCAAGGCCCTTGGAGGCAAGCTGTGAGGGTTTGACAACAACCCATGCCTGGGCGCTGCCCAAGTTGGACTGGGACACACCCGTCATTCTGCTGCCTTGAACCTGCAATGGATCAAGTGACCCATGCAAGGAAAGATAGAGCAGGACGCCACCCCAGAGACAGAGACAGAGAGATGTAGAGACAGAGAGATACTGAAACAGGGACAGAGACAGAAATAATACAGAGACAGACAACAACAGAGAGACAGAGACACAGAAACTCACAAAGAAATAGAGAGCGACAGGGTGATGACAGAGACAGAGAGATGACAGAAACAGGCAGACGCAGAGAGATATAGAGAAAGAAGAAAAGACAAAGAGGTATATACAGAGATACACTGAGACAGAGACAAGGAGACAAAGCCAAAGAGACAGAAATAAGGACAGAGACACTGGGAGCCTGGGACAGAGACAGAAATGGATAGAAACAGAGAGTTAGAGAGAGAGTAGAAAGAGAAACAAACAGAAGAAAACAGATTAAGAGAAAAGCGAGAGAGACAGAGAGAGTGAAAGTACAGATGGACGCGTCCTCCCAGCATCCTCTCTGCAAAGGCAAAGGGCAAAGGAAAGAGCAGAAGATGGTCAGGTCCTCCACGGCCAGTGTTCCCTAAGCCTCAAACGAGGTGGCAGAGCAAAGAGGAGGTCCCAGGCCAGACCGACAGAGCAGCTCTGAGCTAGCTGACCCCGTAGCCACGGGTATAGGGGGAACTCATCCTGACTCCATCTGCTATTAACAGAGAACTACTCCCTGAAAGGCGGAGCAGAGCCGGACACTTCTGCTCCCTGTACCAGGAGTCAGGACAGAGCATGGATCACTTGCTGACTCTGTTTCTCTTTCTTTTTTTTTTAATTTTATTTATTAATTCATTTACTTGTCATTTGACCAGAGAGAGACACAGAGAGAGCGAGAGAGGGAATGTGAGAAAGCAAGCCACCAAGTCTGGGACTGGAACCATGGTGGGCCATGTGGGAATGTCCAGCGCCTTAACCATCTCTCTCCTCTGTGTCTGTATGTCTCTTTCTCTCTCTTCCTGTCTTTCTGTGTCTGTCTCTTTCTCTGCCTCTTTGCATCTCTGTTGTCTCTCTCACCCCTAGAGGATGCCCGTTACAGGCAGGATGTTCGTGTCCCAGCTGCCGTGACTGAAGTTCATGCCCTTATGAAGGAGGCCCAGAGTTCCCTCTTCTACTGTGTGAAGCACAGAGAGAAGGCAGCAGGAAACAGGTCCTCCCTGGATCTCAACCATGCAGCACTCTGACCCCAGACTGCCAGCCTCCTCCACAGTGAGAAACAAACGTGGACTGCTTACAAGCCCCTAGACCCCAGTACCCCGTTACCGCAGCCTGAACAGCAGAGGCTAGCCCCTATCCTTCCACAGGGAGGTGGTGTCACTGTCCCCCCAAAATGATTCCCCACAGCGCTTCCTCCCTTCCTCCGAACCTGCAGTTGGCTCTGGTGAGCTCACAACACCCGCTCCTCCACCACAGAAGCTCAGGGGGCTCCAGGCAGCCACAGGCAACTGCAGTGGGGCAGGGGGCACCAGCTTTCAGGTGTACCCCAATGGGGAGCACCACCGTTTATGAAGGTGCACCCCTTTCTGGAATTCACTTTGGGAAATAAAAGAACCCGGTAAGAACTCAAAGTGCCCCTGTGACAAATAATTGAACATAATGAATAAAATGGGTCATTTTCAATAATTATTGTGTCGTGCCCACCAAGCCACCAGAGTGAGTCCGAGGTGCACCTTGGAGCCAAAATAAAGCATGGGGCTGAATACAGCTTCACCCTGGAGGGTTTCCCGTTTCTCCTGTCATGTTACCGAGTTCCTGTGATCCACAATCGTTTCAAAATAAGCACTCCATTGGCTAAAACTTGGAAATTCCTGTATCTTTCTCCTCCCCCTGATCAGGGAGACTAAACGGGACACAATTATACCTTAGCTTTCCTTTTGGATGCTTATGTAAGAAATTAGTGCTTAATAATAGATAATGTTTTTGAATATTTCATATGCAGAAGGAACTATTAGGTGCTTTAAATGCATTAGCTTATTTAAGAAGACCACACCACATGTCACTGTGGCAATAACAGTTACCATTTGCTGAGCGTTTGCCTCTAACCACAATCTCAAACCACAGTCCCTCAGCCCAGGGGACATGATAATCCCCAGGCTCGGCAACAGTGCCCCAAGGCAAAAAAAAAAGCAGGAAATGGCTCATTTTGAAGCTTTCCCCTCTCCACCACCCACTGACCCATCACATCAGTTTCTTTTCTCCTAAAAACCTCTTGATTTTCCATTTCTTTCAAACAGCCTTTATTATTCATATGTCTCTTTCCAAATCTGTTGCTTATCTTTCACTTTCTTTATTTCTTTTGTAGTACAAAAACAATTTTTTTTGAGAGGTTTCTTTGCTATAGGGCGTGTGCGCTCACTAGAAAGACAGAGAGAGACAGAGCGATAGAAAGAGAGAAATCACACCCCCCCACACAGGGGGTATGGCCACGCCACAATCCCTTCTCCATTCTCCTCTCTGGATCTTGGGCACGCACACACACACGCCCGGTGTGAGTTTACGCCACCAGGTCCGGGACTCAAACCGCTGTCGGCTACATGGGAGTTCAGCGACATATTACACTAACTGCTGGTCCCAAAAGTTTTTAATTTTTGATGAAGTTTAATTTATTGGTTTTGTTTTTGTTTTTTATTTTATCAACTGTGCTTTTGGTGTCAAATCTAAGACATTTTTGCCTAATCCAACAACACAAAGGTTTTCTAAATGTTCTTGAAAATTTTTATTTTATTAGCTCTTATACTTAAGGTTTTGAGTTAATTTTGGTTTGTAGTAGTGAAAGAAGCTAAGCTCTTCTTCACAGCAATGTTCTGTAATTTTCAGTAGACAATTTTTGTATTTCTTTTGATAAATTCATTCCGAAGTATTTTCATTTTTTCATGTTCTTGTGAGAGATATTGTTTTTTTTTTTAATTTTGGATTTGTTTTTGTTTTTGTTTTTATGGGGGGGTGTGGGTTTTTTAGGTTTTTGCAATAGGGCATGTGCATTCATCAGAGAGAGAGAGAGAAAGAGAGAAATCACTCCCGAGGGGCTATAACCACACCACAGTCCCTTCCCTTCCATTCTCCCCTTGAGATTTTGAGCATACACGCATATGCAGCAGCCATGATTTTCAAGCCACTGGGTCAAAAGTTCAAACCATAGTTGGCCATGAGAGTCCAGCGCCTTAACCATCACACCACCTGTTAGCCTGAGAGGTATTGTATCCTTAATTTCATTTCTGTACATAGAAATGCAAGGATACTTCAAAGAGTTCGTGGAAAATGCAATTAAAATATGAGTTTATTTTAGTGCAAAAAAAGAGGAAAGCCATGTATAGTTTTCTCCTAATATGTATTTGACAGTCTTTTTGAAGAACTCCTTACAATTAATTTTTCTAAATTGATCTTGTATTCTCTGACCTGGTACTGTTGATTAGTTCTAGGCACGTGTGTGTTTGTGTTTTTTAGAATTTTACATGTTAAGATCATGTCTTCTGCAAATAAAATCAGTTTTATATCCTGCTTTCCAGATGCCTTTTATTTCTTTTTCTAACCTCAATGCACTATCCAGAGCTACCAGCAAATTTGGGAAAGACGTGGGAACGGTCGACATCTTTGCCTGATTCTGGGTCTCGTGGTGGGGAGGGTATTCAGTCTCTCATCATTCAGTACAATTCTTGGGTTTTTTTGGTGGATGTCTTCCATCAGATTGAAGAAGTTTCCTTCTTTTCCAAGCTTATGGAGTGTTTATCATGAATGGGTGTCAGAGTCTGTCAACCACTTTTTTCTGTATCTAATGAGATGATCATATAACTTTATATATATATATAT
>NW_006204006.1:1269727-1270376 GCF_000334495.1 Tupaia belangeri chinensis | reverse complement strand
GATGTCAAGTTAATCTTGTATTCCTAGGATAAATCTCATTTGGTCATAGTGTATAATCATATCTATGTTTATAAGAGATGTGGGTTTGTATATTTGTTTTTCTTGCAGTACCTTTGACAGGTTTTTATATCAGCATTTCATATAATAAGCTGGTAAGTATTTCCCCTTCTCCTACACCCTAGAATAATTTGAAGGATTGCTGTCAATTCTCCTTTAAGTGTTTGATAGAATTTACCCTCAAAGCAATAGAAGTCTGATCTCTTCTCTATGGGAAGTCTATATATTATTAATTTAATCTCTTTACTTGTCTTCAGTCTATGTGGATTTTTTATTTCTCTTTGAGACAGTTTCAGAAGTTTGTATCTTTCTAGGAATTTATCCATTTCACCTAAGTTACTGAATTTGTTGGCATAAACTTATTTTTATATATCGCTTTAGGGCCTAGCCTCATTACACAGCTGTAATGCACTGCTCAAGACAAGCTGGATCTCGTGTGGCAACAAGAGTTCACTCCGAGAACAGCCCTTCTTCAAGAGGCAGACAGCTCCATGGCTCCTGTGATCTAGCCATTTAGGGAGAAAGGAAGATGTCCCACTGATAACTGGGCCTCCAGCATCCAAAACTCGCGTGAACAGCCCTTCTTCAAGAG
>NW_006204006.1:1265040-1267391 GCF_000334495.1 Tupaia belangeri chinensis | reverse complement strand
ACTCCTGGGAACCAGCAGTTAGCGTAATGGCTATGTCACTGGACTCCCATGTAGTCAACCGCGGTTCGTGTCCTGGACCCGGTGGCTTAAAACTCACGCTGGGTGCGTGTGCGTACGTGCCCAAGATCCCGAGAGGAGAATGGAGGAGAAGGGATTGTGGCGTGACCATCTGCTCTGGGGGGTGATTTCTCGCTTTCTGTCTCTATGTCTCTCTCTGTCTGGCGAGCGCACGCGCCCTATAGCAAAAACCTCTCCAAAAAGAAAAGAGTTCACTCCTCAGCCTGACCCACGCCAGGCATGTGGGCAAGTGCCCTGGATCCAACAGCCTGGAGGCCTGGGGGAAGGAGGTGGCAGCACGGCCAGCCCCTGTGGAGGGTGTCTATATTTCTCTCTCACACATGTCCATGCTCTATCATGAATAAAGAAAAAAATTTTCGTTTCCTTTTAATCCTCTAATTTTTGAAAGGTCTATGATAATGCCACCCTCTTCGTTACAAATGTGGAGATTTGTGTCTCTTTCCCCCTTTCTTAGTTAGCATAGAGATTTGCTGATTTTGTTGATCTTTTCAAAGAACAAACGTTTGGTTCCATTGATTTTCTCCATGTTTGTGTCATTGATCTCAGCTCTACTCTTGGCTATGTAATTCGTCTTCTTTTTCAAGATTTGTAGGGTAAAAGCTTAATTATTGATTTGAAATTTTTTTGTTTGATTGGTTAGTTGGTTGGGTTTTGTTTTTGTTTTTTTTCTCCAGAAGGTATAGGCGGTCTCTGGAAAGAGACACAGACGGAGAGAGAAAACAAGTAAGAATGCAATCTCCACGTGGCGTGGTCACGCTGCAATCCCTTCTCCTCCATCTCTCCCTCCTTTCTGGATTTTGGGTACACACAGGCATAAGCCAGAGTGTTTTTCAATCTGCCAGGTCCAGGACTCAAACTGCAGTCAGCCACGTGGGATTCAGCCATCTTAAACACCATGCCACAGACTGGCCCCCATTTGTGATTTTTTATTCTGTCCTAATATGTCTTCACTGTTGCTTCAGACTTTTTACTAAACTTTTAAGCCATTTTCTTGGTGGTTGTTCCAAAGATTACATTCTATATCATAAAATAATCTTTATTCCAGCTTTTTTCAGGAATAAAGGAACTTTGTCTCAGAACAGCTACCTTCTCTCCCCCTTTGTTGTGCCGTTAAGTCTCAGATAAATCACGACATTATGCACTCTAAGCCTATTATCACCACTTTGTAATTACTATTTTATACAGTTGTCATTTAACATCAGTTAGGGGAAGAAAGGAGTACGAAAATACATGTTTATACTGCCTTTATATTTGTCTGTGTGATAACCTTGCTTGTTTCTTTATTTGTTCATGGAGGTCGAGTTACTGCTTGGTATTTCTTGTTTTCAACCTGAAGGGCTTCTGTTAGTATTTCTTATAAGGAATGTATCCCCAGGAGATGGATTCTCTCAGTCTTTGTTTATCTGAAAATATCCTTATTTCTCTTTAATATTTTACTGTTTTTCAACTGTTCTTATTTCTTTGCTTTGCTTTTTTTTTTTTTTCTATTGCCAGAGAGAGACAGAAACAGGAAAAGGGAGAGAGCATTCCTCTCAATGGGGGTGTGCTCACTCTACAACGCCATCTCGGTCTCTCCCTCCTTTTGAGATTTTGGGCATGTGCATATGCTCCTGGTGTGTTTTTCTAGCTGCAGGGTCCAAGACTCAAGCTCTGGGATTCAACTTTCCTAGCCACTAGGCCATGGGACTGGCCCTCCTTCAGTCCTTTGAAGATATTTATAATAGCCTATTCAAAGTGGTGTACAAAATCCAACATCTGGAGGCCAGCAAGTAACATGGTGGTTAAGGCACTGGACTCCCACATGGCCAACCAGGGTCCAAGTCCCAGACCTGGCAGCTTGAAAATTCACGTTGGGCATGTGTACATGCTTGCCCAAAATCCTGAGAGGAGAATGGAGGAGAAGGTGATTGTGACACAGCCAACTTCCCAGGGGGTGATTTCTCACTTTCCTTCTTACTATCTCTCTACAGAAAGTACACTTTGTGGTGAGGGGAAAAAAAAAAAAAAATCCAACTCCCGGGCCCTTCAAGGGCACTTTTTATTGAGTGCTTTTTATTTTTCCTACTAATATTCCATACACTTCTGGGCAATTGTTTTAAGCCTTATTTCTATTTGTTGAAACTATGTTTTAGAAAACGCGTTGTAATAACGCTGGTCAGATCATCTCTCCTCAGAAGTGGTTGTGGCTGCTGTTTAACTGTTGTTCCTTTTTTTGGAGGCTTTCCTGGATTAATTCTGCAGACTCTGTATTCCCTCCACTATGTGGCTATCAA
>NW_006204006.1:1226577-1265004 GCF_000334495.1 Tupaia belangeri chinensis | reverse complement strand
GGCTTTCCCAGGAATCCCCCCCCCCCCCCCACCTCATTCAATGTAATTTAGTGGGCAGTCAATTATCAGGAGACAGTCTTCAATGCCTTGAGCCACCCTTCGCCAAGGGTATTCATTTGCAAGGCACAGCTTGAGGAGTTTGCAAGACAGTCTCAGTGGTGGCTTCCTACCAGGGCCTCAAGGTCAGTCTGACAAGGTCTTCTTGTCTCCCAGATCCGTACTGGGAGACATAGCCCAGCACACGGCCAGGAACATGGCAGAACTTGTGAGGTCATCTAGAGATCCAGCTCTGCCTTTTCCATTTCCTCCAGGCTTTCTTTGCCCTAATTGGAATCACATTCTTACACAGCAGCAACATCACCGGCAGATTCCTATTGTTTTCAGTCATGGGACTGGGCTCTTTTGTATGTTTTCAGAAGTAAACTCTCAGTCGAATCAAATAGAGACTATACTCTGGGAAGGGAAGTTTCCAGGTTGCTTCTACTGCAAACTATTGACTCCATTCTGAGGATGCAGCTCTTAACAACGCTCCCAAAACGGTGCTGCTCAACATCTGTGAGGCTGCCAGCTGCTGGGGGAGGGGGCTTATGTTCACACCACGGAACCCGGGAAAGAGAAGGTAGGAATAAATGCAATTAAACCACCACATACTCTTGCTGTCTTTTGTCCAATGCTTTTTAGTTTGTTCTGTACCTTTGGCTGATTCCCAGAGATCTAAACTGGTTGGTTTATATAGTCTCTCCATTATCATTGGTGCCTTTGTGGGAAAGTAGGTTCCCAGACCCGCTGTTCCAGGAGTCAATCCTTCTCAACTGCCTTTATGTGTAAGCTGCCCTGAAACCTTTCAGGAAGGAGGTCATTTATAAACCATGAAAGGATTATAATAGTCATCCCATAAGATTTAATAAAATCATCCTTTAAGAAAATATTAAGTCGATGTTGGATGGTTTGAGAGGGTTTCCAGAGCATTAAGGGCAAAGCTCCCCAAGCTGCGGCCTCATCCTGCCCTGCTCTGCTGGAAATGGCTCTAGTCTTTGCAGTGGAACCCGATGAGGCGTGCAGGAGCAAATAGACCTTCAGACAAGAGGATAGTTTTGGCTGTGAGCCTGACTTGAAAGGACCCCAAAAACTTCATCCATCAGGAGGCCGTGATATTAAGATTCCCTTAGTGCGAAAGAAGCTTTTTTTTTTTTTTTGGAGAGGTTTTTGCTATAGGGCGCCTGCACTCACCAGAAAGAGACAGAAAGCAAGAAATCACCCCCCTTGGAGGTGGGGGGGGTGGCCATGCTGCAAATCCTTCTCCTCTATTCTCCTCTCGGGATCTTGGGCACACACATATGCACCCGGCATGAATTTAAGCCACTGGGTCCAGGACTCGAACCGTGGTTGATGCTGGGAATCCAGCAACATAGCCATTATGCCAACTGCTGGTTCTGAAGCAAATTTTTATAAACAAAAAGTCTTCTTGTCCTTGTACTGCCAATGCAAACCATTCACAAATCATGACTGACCTGAGCCAACAGGATAGAAATCTTAGCACACCTATGCCCAGGAAACCACTTTTTCTTTTTTCCTACAGAGTGTGTGTGTGCTAATCAAGACAGAAAGAGAGAGGGTAAAGCATTCCCCATGAGGCATAGTCATGCCACAATTCCTTCTCTTCCATTTCTCCATCCTGTCGGGATTTTGGTCATACACACTCAAGCACTTGGATTGTATGTCAAGCCTCTGGGGACAGAGTCAAACCAGTCAGCCACGTGGGATCCAGCTCCTATGCACGCCATTTTACCACTGCACTGCAGGACCGGTCCAGGAAACCATTCTTGCCAAGATGTTTAATGAACACTTTGATGGAACAAACTCTGCATCTCCTTTTAGAGGCTGTTAGAAATAGAAATGGAAGTTAGGCAACAGCTGCTGAACAAGGCTCTCCCTGCCCAGTAACTCGGTTATCATGACTGCCAGTTCTAAATACCTCCCTGACAAGGGATGCATGCGGTGCTCGCAAAGCTTGCTGAGTGCTTGTGAACAGTTATGGGGTCAAGTCAAGGGATTTGCAGTTTGGGGGACCAATCTCATATTAGCTATTGGGTAATGATTTGAAGGGTTTTCTTTTTCCCCCTACTCTAACCACTTCTTTTCTAAATTCTTTAGTCATGACAGACTGCATGTGTGCACATATGAAAATGAGATGAAAAACAGAGAAACACCTTTCACAGGGCCTGGTCATGCCAAGATCCCCTTCCTCCAGCCTTCCAGCCTCCCTGCCCCACAGCTTTCCAGCCTCACAGCCCTCCAGCCCTCCAGCCTTCCAGCTCTCCAGCCCACTGGATCATGAGCATTCACGTGCATACCCAGCATGACCAGGCTGAGCAGGCCAGGAATTTGAACAGAGGTCGCCATGTGGGATCCAACTTTTCTTTGAGCAGCACTTTACTGCTATATCACAGAGCCAGCCCTGTTAGGTTCTTGACATCATTCACAGAGAGAAAATCTCCAGAGATCAAAGAACCAGAACCTCACGTCTACCCAGGCAACAGAAAGTTGGAGTCAGTCCTGACTGGCGTTTGTCAGACAAGCCCTTATCTGTGCCTTGTTAATTCCAGGGCCGGGAGGGACCTACTGTAGCTGGGGAGCCGGGAGGACCTTCCTGTAGGTGGGGAGTGCCCGCCCATCCACTCAGGCCAGTCCGGTCTTCCCCACTGTGGCTGCTGAGACTGTCCACATCTGAACCATGTACTCTACCACCTGGGGAAACACAGGCTCTGAGCCCTCAGCCCTCTGTGCTCGTGCTAGGCCCCTGCTTCTGGGTGCTGCTGGCTCCTGTTACTGGACTTCAGTTCCAGTCTCCATTCTCAGACTCCTGCTCACTTACCTGTTTGTTCAAACCCTTATAGTGCCTGTGTACACCCCACACTAGGGACACAAAAGAGGAAGACGACCAGGGCAGCTCAGCAGGCATCGCAGAAAATGAAACCTGAGGTTTTATACATAATGCGTCTACCTTCTCCCTTGACTGAATTCCTACATTACAAAAATTTGTTCAGCCTGCAGCCATCACACCTGCCCCTTCACTGGCTCTGCTGAGCCCTGGCATTCAGCCCTGATCCAGCACAGAGAGGAAGCTCAACACACAGACAGCCAGAGGGGCAGAGGAGTTGCTTCAAGCAAGGGTGCCGTGAACTAAACTGCATTCTGAGGAGTGTGGCTGGTTCAACACAGACTGGCTGTGGCCAAGGCTGGAGCTGGGGTTGGGGGGCACTTACAGTCCCCAGTCTCTACTTCCAGGTTTCTAAACACACACAGAGAACAGAGATGTGTGTGTGTGTGTAGACCAGAATACAAACATGCACAGACATAGACTGACACTCACCCAGACACATGCACACTCAAGAAGCCTAGGATGTCTCAGTGCCTTCTGGTAAGATCTGAGAGAAGTGTGAACCCAGCACACCTTCATCCCTCCAAGGATCTTTGGATCAGCCACTTAGTTCCACCTTGGGAGTGGGGCTACCAACAAGGGACACTTGCCTGGTCACAGGGGCAGAACTTGGAGCCTAGCAGGACAGTGGTCCTCTCCTCGTGCTCCCCCAGCCTCTCTGGGGTGTCTGAACACCACATCTCCAGAGACAATAAGGTCCAGTCCAGAAGAAGGAAAGCGCTAGAGAACAACACGCCAAAAAGTCTGCTCCTCACCTGAGGCAGAAGGTGGGCGCCACCTCCAGGCCCTGCATACATAGGCCCGTCAGCCATACCTCCAGAGGCCCCCGCAATTTGCTCTTCACTGTCTCAGCTTCAGGTCTGCCTCAGTGTCACCTTTTCTTGAGTATTTTGTCACGCAGGCTCTGGGTTCTCCTCAGAAAACATTGCTTTTTTTACGCTGCAAGCAGCTTCAGGCCCTCAGGCCACCTCACCCCTGCAGGTTCAGTTCACATAACCCTTGCTCTGTACCACACGTGCAGAGTTTGAGGTGAACCCTGGACTCATGTGGGGCATGGCCAGCCAGGAGACCTCCTATCCTGGCCCAGCCTCTGGCCTGCGGCCGCTCCATTTTCTGGTTTCACTGGGCGGAGAGTCAGGGTTTCAACCAGGCTTGCCTCACCAGGCAGGGGATCTGGGGCCCTCTCTGCCTCCTCTGACCAGAAAGACAGGGTTCCTATGGGCATGCTGCCTTTCCCGTGGCCACTGACTGGGGAGTAGAGACTGGGAACTAGTCTCTGGCTCCGGAGCAGCCCTGGGTCAGGCTTGGGAAAGAGGAGAGTGAAGTATGATGGGGTCTTGCCCAGGTCTCTTCTCAGAGTCTGATTCCTCCACGTGCTCCAACTTCAACACTTCTCAAGCGCTCAGAGAATGGGATCTGTTATTAGACAAGGGTGCCAAGTTACATAGTGTAACATTTTTCATTCTTTGGGTCTGGATCTCTAAGATTAGAGATGCAGAATGAAAAACCACAAATACAGGAAGTGGAAAAAGAGAAATTTTAATAGAAAAGTAGAGATTGTTCATAGAACACCAATACACCCCCATGCCAGAGAGGCATGCATGTAGGCAGCTGCCAGACGACAACTGCACTGGGCATGGAGTTGGGTGTTACTTTTTATTGTGGGTCTTGTCATGAATATTTAGGAGAGGAGGTCTCTCGTTATAGCTGGTTCCTTTGTTTGAATTTGTGGGCTTCCATCTGTGCTTGTGCGCTTCTCCTTCATGCAAGGACTCAGGAATTTATGCCATTGCACGTGCCCGGTGTGGACTTGGAAGGTATGAGCATCCGCACAGGGATGATCTGTCATATTAACTTATTGCCCCAGTGGGAATTCGGATGTTGACCAAGCTCCTTGGTAGATAACCCCTCTTCTCTTGGCACCAAGAGATAGAGCTGCAGCCCCTGGTAACAGTGACTGATGTGTCGTTGGCATATTGGAACTCCCTGTTCCTCATTTCTAGCTATTTCAGATCCATATTTTGCAACCAGCAGGAGAGAGGCCTGGTAGAGCCTGCAGGCCCCAGAAACTGGTCAAACCAGAAGTTTCAGCCATGGTCATTCCGTCACTCCCTATGGCAATTCCAGTCTGCTCAGGATGAAGGAAGGAGCTGCTGTCCCTGAAAAAGGCAGTGACTGGCACCTGCAGCTCCTCCAAACCTCAGTCCCCACAGTCGAAGGCACTCAAAGATCTGACCCCAGGACACAGCCATGACATGCGATTAGACAGCACTCAGAAGCCACAGGAAGAGATAAGCCAGGACTTGCTTTGGGGGGAGGCTTCGAACCCACAGTCTTGATGCTCTCAGAGCCTATAACCATGTGGACACCCCACCTCCCCTTGTGCAGGGTCCCATGTACTTTCAGGCATCTCGGGGCCTACTACTGCATCCTGATTTTCCCCCAAAGGCATCGAATTCCTTCCTTCCCTCCTGCCTTAGAACATGTCTGTTGCTGCAAAGGCATGGCCCACTGGGCAGTGCACCAGGAATCAGCAGGACCCCCGGCCAGCACTGGATGGCCCTTACACCAGGAGTCCCCAAGCCCTGGGCCATGACCAGGAGCCGTTTTATGGCCTGTTGGGAGCAGGGCCACACAGCAGGAGGTGAGTGGTAGGCCAGGGAGCAAAGCTATCAATTTACAGTAATCAAAACAATATAATACTAGAAAAAAAAAAACAGATCAATGGAATAGAACAGAGAATCCAGATAAATCTACATATATACAACCAACTTCAACACTTCTCAAGCGCTCAGAGAATGGGATCTGTTATTAGACAAGGGTGCCAAGTTACATAGTGTAACATTTTTCATTCTTTGGGTCTGGATCTCTAAGATTAGAGATGCAGAATGAAAAACCACAAATACAGGAAGTGGAAAAAGAGAAATTTTAATAGAAAAGTAGAGATTGTTCATAGAACACCAATACACCCCCATGCCAGAGAGGCATGCATGTAGGCAGCTGCCAGACGACAACTGCACTGGGCATGGAGTTGGGTGTTACTTTTTATTGTGGGTCTTGTCATGAATATTTAGGAGAGGAGGTCTCTCGTTATAGCTGGTTCCTTTGTTTGAATTTGTGGGCTTCCATCTGTGCTTGTGCGCTTCTCCTTCATGCAAGGACTCAGGAATTTATGCCATTGCACGTGCCCGGTGTGGACTTGGAAGGTATGAGCATCCGCACAGGGATGATCTGTCATATTAACTTATTGCCCCAGTGGGAATTCGGATGTTGACCAAGCTCCTTGGTAGATAACCCCTCTTCTCTTGGCACCAAGAGATAGAGCTGCAGCCCCTGGTAACAGTGACTGATGTGTCGTTGGCATATTGGAACTCCCTGTTCCTCATTTCTAGCTATTTCAGATCCATATTTTGCAACCAGCAGGAGAGAGGCCTGGTAGAGCCTGCAGGCCCCAGAAACTGGTCAAACCAGAAGTTTCAGCCATGGTCATTCCGTCACTCCCTATGGCAATTCCAGTCTGCTCAGGATGAAGGAAGGAGCTGCTGTCCCTGAAAAAGGCAGTGACTGGCACCTGCAGCTCCTCCAAACCTCAGTCCCCACAGTCGAAGGCACTCAAAGATCTGACCCCAGGACACAGCCATGACATGCGATTAGACAGCACTCAGAAGCCACAGGAAGAGATAAGCCAGGACTTGCTTTGGGGGGAGGCTTCGAACCCACAGTCTTGATGCTCTCAGAGCCTATAACCATGTGGACACCCCACCTCCCCTTGTGCAGGGTCCCATGTACTTTCAGGCATCTCGGGGCCTACTACTGCATCCTGATTTTCCCCCAAAGGCATCGAATTCCTTCCTTCCCTCCTGCCTTAGAACATGTCTGTTGCTGCAAAGGCATGGCCCACTGGGCAGTGCACCAGGAATCAGCAGGACCCCCGGCCAGCACTGGATGGCCCTTACACCAGGAGTCCCCAAGCCCTGGGCCATGACCAGGAGCCGTTTTATGGCCTGTTGGGAGCAGGGCCACACAGCAGGAGGTGAGTGGTAGGCCAGGGAGCAAAGCTTCATCTGTGTTTACAGCTGCTCCCCATCATTGCCTTATGCCCGAGCCCAGCCTCCTGTGAGATCAGCAGTGGCATCAGCTCTACAGGCTCGCAAACCCTCTTGTGAACTGCACATCCAAGAGATCTAGGATGCACACCTTCATGAACCACCCCCTTACCACCACCACCGCCATCTGAGGAAAAATTGTCTTCCACACAACTAGCCCTTGGGGCCAAAAAGGTTGAGGACCGCCACCTTAGACCATCTCCCCGACACAGTGCCGTTCTCAGGCCTCAGGAGTAAACCCTCCTGTCCGCAAGTCAGAGTCAGGAATCCCCCTCCCCCTGGCCTGGTCTCGACCTTCAGCTCTGGCCCAACCGTCATCAACCACACAACTTTTCTCCGCCACCCTGATGCCTTGACGGATTAGTGTCAGCGTCCCATTCCAGCCTCCTCAGGGACAGTCCCTTCCCTCCATAGGGCTGTTCTCTACTCACTGCTCTCTTCACATCCCTCTCATGTTCCACTCCTGGTCCGCCTCTCCCCACCCTCCACAGTCTGCCCTGGAAGCTCGAGCTCTGCCTGGTTCTGCCCTGCATCCTTCCTGGTGTTCTCTCTCCCCAGTGGGCTCCAAACCCATCTACCTGGTCTGCTCTCTCCACCCTCCTCTGAGCTCGAACCCATCTGAGACACCGTCTCTTGCCTGGGCATCCCACGTGAGCAGGGGGAGACCCTCCAAGGGCCCAGGTGAGGCAGCCCAGGACGTGCCCTTACCCCTCTCAGGCCTCCTCCCTCCTGCTCAGGGTTGCTGGTGCCATATTTGCAGGAGCTGTGCCCATTCCAGGGGCGGAATTCCATTTTACATCCTGATTGTTAACACCGCCATTGCATCCCAGATTATTGTACTATCTGCTTTGTTTAAGGACAAATCTATGAAAGAAAGATAAGCTAAGAAGTAAAAAGGCAGAATCAAGCAAGTTTAAAGTCAAGGATATTAATTTTTTATCATAACAACACCTGAAGGAAATCACTCTCCCCCTCTCCTCAATTATCAGGGGATGGGCTGTGTCTCTTCATATGGACAGCTGCTCCGCCCTGCACTGATTCCCTTTATTGCCTGGGGGACATTCCCATTTAATAATTTTTACTCTGATGATTTGCATATTTCTAGAAAACCGCAGCTGAAATAACGAGATAAGAAAATAAATGTCAACGAGGTGGAGTTGGGAAATTGCTAATTCTTTGAGTCAAGTAGAAAGAAAGGTTTCCTTTCCAAACTCAGAAAAACTCTTAAATGAAATGTTTTATATATTTTAGAGAAAAAAATGTAATGCTATCAGGAAACAGGAAGTTTTGCTTTAATAAAATGAATATGACAGTAGAGCGAATAATACGTAAATCTACTAAGCTCCGCCAAGGCTGGAGATATGGAGATGAGGGGATGATACACACGGATTTGGGGTCCAGAAGCCCTGTCCATTTGGAGCAAGCTCACCTGCACTTGGATGGGATCATTGTGCTGGAAATAGGAGAGAATTTCTAAGAAATAATTCTGCATTAATTTTAGAATAATGCTGGCTAACACCCAAATAGTCCTACTCCTCCATGAATTAACATAATTAAATAACTCACAAGTATGTATGAGAACATGACTTTCCAACATTTGAAATTCACTCCTGGGATCTGAGGCACAACGGCAGTGTTAGCAATCAGGATGTAAAATGGAATTCCCCCCCTGGAATGGGCACAGCTCCTGCAAATATGGCACCAGCAACCCTGAGCAGGAGGGAGGAGGCCTGAGAGGGGTAAGGGCACGTCCTGGGCAGCCTCACCTGGGCCCTTGGAGGGTCTCCTCCTGCTCACGTGGGATGCCCAGGCAAGAGAGGGTGTCTCAGAGGGGTTCGAGCTGAGAGAAGAGTGGAGATAGCAGACCAGGTAGATGGGTTTGGAGCCCACTGGGGAGAGAGAACACCAGGAAGGATGCAGGGCAGAACCGGGCAGAGCTCGAGCTTCCAGGGCAGACTGTGGAGGGTGGGGAGAGGCGGACCAGGAGTGGAACATGAGAGGGATGTGAAGAGAGCAGTGAGTAGAGAACAGCCATATGGAGGGAAGGGGCTGTCCCTGAGGAGGCTGGAATGGGACTTGAAAACATGATGGATGCATGTACATGTGTGCCAGAAATCTGGACAAGATGCAGAGATGGAAGAGAAGGGGTTGTGGCATAAGCCCCACTGCATAGTGCTTTCTCTGCCTGTCTGTCTGTCCCTCTCTGTCTTTTTGTCTTTCTACAGTGAGCATTCATGTCCTCTTGCAAAAAGAAACAAAAAAAGAACAAGAAGAATGAAAGAAAAAGAAAAAAATTCACTCCTTAAAAAATAGCAATGGGGAGCGGGGGGATCAGCAGTTAGTGTAATGGCTATGTCGCTGAACTCCCATGTAGTGGACTGCAGTTCGAGTCCCAGACCCAGTGACTTAAAATTCACGCCAGGCATGTGTGCGTGTGTGCCCAAGATCCTGAGAGGAGAATGGAGGAGAAGGGATTGCAGCATGGCCATCCTCCCTGGGGAGTGATTTCTGCTTTCTGTCTCTCTGTCTCTGTCTATCTGGTGAACGCGCGTGCCATATAGCAAAAACCTATCAAAAACAAATAGTAATGGGGGGCCAGCAGATGGCATAGTGATTGAGGTACTAGACTCCCACACAGTTGACCATAGTTCAAGTTCAAGTTCAAGTGCCACATTTAGCAGCTTGAAACTCATGCTGGGCACATGTGTGTGCATGCCCAAAATTCTGAGAGGAGAATGGAGGAGAAGGGATTGCAGCATGGTCATCCCATCTGTAGGGGCGATTTCTTGCTTTCTGTCTCTCTGTCTCTCTGGCAAGTGTATGCACCCTATAACCAAAATCTCTCAAAAAGAAAAATCTTAATAAGGGCCTGGTGGTGGCACAGCAATAATACATCTGGACCTACCTGGGAAAGGTTCACATGGGTACACATCTCAGGACTGCCTGAGCATGCCAGGTGCATGCACATATGCCCATGATCCAGGCTGGCTGAGGTCGAGGTGGCTTGCAGTGTAAGGACCCTCTCGGTATTGCCTGTATCTCTGTTTCTCTCTCTCATGAAAGAAATAAATGAATAAGCTTTTAAAAAAACAGAACATTTTTTAAAACATTGGCATCTAAAATGGGAATAAAAGAACTATCAACTTTACCCTTTATGTTTGTGAAAGGAAACTGTCTTGTGAAGATAAAGGAAAAAATAAGCCAATTTGACAGTGAGGAAGTTGAATTGCGAAGGAAGTTGAACTGTGTGCGGATACAAAAAAGATTATTCAGTTTACATTTCCTCACTAGGAAAAACGTTAAGAGCCATTCTTCCCCACCTGACATTCTCACCAAGAGCCCAGAACGTGCTGGTGTAGCTATGTGAATCACGCCTGGGTCGCTGACCACGCCCCCACACTCAGTAGTTGCCCACCAGCTCCATCCCCTGGCACCAAAGATGGAGGGATGAGTGTGTAGCCCACCATGGCAGCAAATACAGCTCTGGGACCCGTGCTGAAGTGGTCAGGAAACAATCCATTCCATGGAGGTCGGCTAAAGAACAGAACAGAAACCTGAGACCCTGAAGGCCAGTTTGCCACCAGAGGAGTGTCAACCAGGGCACACACCAAGCTAAGATGCCCAAGGAACCAGACCAGTCCCCATGATGTTCCCAGCAGAGAGATGCAGATGGGCCTGAAGTTCACCCTACAGCTAGAGACCACAGCCCGACACCTCCCAGGATCCTGCTTACAGCTGACATGCTGGGAAGCTCACAGATAGGAAAGGGAAGGAGAAGCGTAAAACAGTAATGGGGAAAACCCACAGAACAAGTTTAAAATCAGATTGTAGAAGGTCTATTACAAATAGGGACCAACAGTTGGCGTAATGGCTATGTCGCTGGACTCCCATGTAGTCAACCGTGTTTCGAGTCTCGGACGCAGTGGCTTAAACTCACGCCAGGTACATGTGCATGTGTGCCCAAGATCCCGAGAGGAGAATGGAGGAGAAGGGATTGCAGCGTGGCCATCCCCCTTGGGAGGTGATTTCTCGCTTTCTGTCTCTCTGTCTCCTTCTGTCTTCCTGGTGAGCGTACGTGCCCTATAGCAAAAATCTCTCCACACACACACACACACATACACACACACACACACACACACACAAAATATATATATAGGGAACCAGCAGTTAGCATAATGGCTATGTCGCTGGACTCCCACGTAGTCGACCACGGTTCGCGTCCCGGACCCGGTGGCTTAAAACTCATGCCAGGCGCGTGTGCGTGCATGCCCAAGATCCCGAGAAGAGAATGGAGAAGAAGGGATTGCGGCGTGACCATCCCCCCTGGGGGGTGATTTGTCGCTTTCTGTCTCTATGTCTTTCTCTGTCTGTCTGGCGAGCGCACGCGCCCTATAGTGAAAACCTCTAAATATATATATATGTGTGTGTGTGTGTGTGTGTGTGTGTGTGTGTGTGTGTGTATAAATTTAATTGTTTAACACCTTCATGTACAATGAACACAGCAAAGCCCAGGACTCCCTGGTGAAGCTGTTTGAATGGCGTAAGAGTATGCTGAGAGGCCAGTGAGAAGGGGGCGGGAAATGGGCATCTCAGGCCCTGAATCAGCTCCACACTGCTGCCGCCACCCAATACAGAAGGGCCCATCTGCCAAACCACAACACTGTGGAGAGTCTGCTATCTCCTCCCCAAGGAATCAACCCACCAGCTTTAAGTGTTGACCCCAGGAATGAACAGAGTGGGGCTCATGACTCAGAAGACCCCCTCTGTGCTCTGTGTCATCAAGGGGGTGGGAGCCTCAGAAGGCAGCCATGTGGATCCAGATGGCCAGGGCTGACCACAGGGTGGCAGATGTACCAGAGTGAGAAAGCAGCAGATTCTTAGTTTTGCTATAGGACACTCATGCTGGTCGGACTCTGTGATGCCTACTCTTTGTCTTATGGAGAACTGGTCTACCCAGAAGGGGAATAACTTGTTCTGAAGAAAGGGACACCCAGATTAAGCTGAAGCAGACCTGAGGAGGAGCTGGACTCAGTCAGCACAACTCCATAATTACCTGGATGGTCCAGAGAGGAAGGACATCAGCTACATGTGAGAAAGGATGCTGCTGCCTTCCAAGTCATGCCCTACATAGGGCATCCAACCCTCAGAAACACCTGACCAAAAGGAATAAATATAAGAAACATGCTGGGTGGGTCCAGGCCTCAAGAGGAGACACATTCAAGGACTGGCAGCTGGCTCTCAGGCCACTCTGGGTTTGAATGGCCAGAAGCTGAGTCATCCACCACAGTGACCCCCCTGGGTCCATACAGGACTGAGCAGAGGGGATCTGAGCTGATACACCTCAACAGGCCTCGATGTCTGTGCTGCTGACCCAGTAGGATTATTGTATTTGCAAGAAGGGACACCACAACGTTGGGCATTTGCTCTTTCTCCACCATGGGAGAACACGATGAGAAGGCGACTGTTTGCAAGCCAGGGAGAAAGTCCTCACCAGCAACCAGCACCATGATCTTAGACTTACGGCTTCCAGAACTGTGAAAATAATATCTGGGGCCAGCAGGTGGAGAGGTGATTGGGGCGCTGGACTCCCACATGGCCAACTGTGGTTCGAGTTTTGGACCTGGCAGCTTGAAAATCACATTAGGCACATGAACATGCGCGCCCAAAATCCCAAGAGGAAAATGGAGGAGAAGAAACTGTGGCATGGTCATCTCCCCTAGGGGGTGATTTATCACTTGCCCTCTCACTGTCTCTCTCTCCATATGCATGCAAGTGCACACAACCTAGGGCAAAAACCTTAACAAAACAATAATAAAGTCTGTTGTGATAATTTGTTACAGCAGGTCAAGCTGACTAATACACAGTGACATATCATGGCTCTAGCACAGCATGCAAACACACAAAAGGCAGGCTAGAGAGATAGCATGTTATGAAACGCAAACAGCCAGAGCTAGAAAGTAAGTGGGTCAGTGGGAGGGAGGGGAAAAAGAAAAGGAAGAAGGGAGATAAGGTGATTTTTACAAGGTGGAATCATCCTAAGGACACCAACTCTGCTTTTTTTTTTTTTTTTCAGTTTAGAAGACTTTTTTAAATTTTTAAAAATCAATTGTAAATTGATAAATTATAAGTATTTATAGGGTACAAAGTGATGTTATTTTCTGTGTACATAACACACCATTGGCAATTATAGTTTTATCATGGTGTGCAATAGATGTCACAAGCCCTGTTCCTCTGGGTTACTGGAAACTTTGAACCCTTTGACCAGCATCCTACCATTCCCCTCAGCCCCCAGTCTCTGGTACTTTCTCTCCTCTGCTACTGTGAGTTGGGTTGTTTCAGATTCCACATACCAGTAGAAGTGAGGTCAGGCAGGATGTTTTCTGTGTCTGGTTCATTTCACTTAGAATAAAGTCCCCCGGATTCATGTTGTCAAAAATGGCAGACTTTCCTTCCTTATGGAAGAGTAAACAGTACCCCATGGTATATATTCATCACGCTCTATCCATGCATCCCTGGGTGGACACTGAGGCTGCTTCTGCATTGGGCTGTGATGAGTAGGATGGCAGTGACCATGGGGTGCAGACATCACTTTGACATCGTGATTTCATTTCCTTGGGATACATACAACAGTGGGGTTGCAGGATCACACAGTAATTTTATTTTTCGTTTTTTGAGTAACCTCTACTGCTTTTCATAATGTCTATACCAATTTACATTCCCACCATAGTATACAGGAGTAAACTTTTCTCCAATACACGCTAACTTTAAATTTATAAAATTTTCATTGAATTTACCTGAAATACATTTTTAAAAGAAACTGAAGTGTGGGACCAGCAGATGGCGTAATGGTTACGTTGCTGGACTCCCACGTAGTCGACCACGGTTCAAATTCCAGACCTGGTGGCTTAAAACACACTGGGCCGGTGTGCATCCATGCCCAAGCTCCCAAGAGGAAAAATAGAGGAGAGAGGATTGCGATGTGGCCATCCCCCCGAGGGGTGATTTCCTCCTTTCTGTCTCTCCATCTCTCCATCAAGCACACACGCCCTATAGCGAAAATCTCTCTTAAAAAAAAAAAAAAAGATAAAAAGAAATTGAAGGAAACAGTTAAATGTTAAACCTCAAGTAAAGGTTTATTCAGCAGAGGAGATCATTTTGATTCCTAAAAGGTCTGGGTTTTTGTTTGTTTGTTTGCTTTTGCCATAGGATATGCATTCTCACCAGAGGGGGGGGGGACGAAAAATCATCTCCTGGGGGGGATGGCCATGCCACAATCCTTTCTCTTCTATTTTCTTGGGATTTGGGGCATGCACTTATACATGCCCAGCATGACTTTCAAGCTGCTGGGTCCAGGACTCGAACTGTGCAGTCACCCATGTGGGATCCATCCACCTTAACCTCCATCCCACCTACTGCCCCCCCCCAAAAGATTTTTCTTTAAATATACAAAACACTAAGAATTAAAGTCTTGAGAAAAATCAGCATTTACTCCACCTCCTACTTCTTACAAAGTTTTGAAAATTTTGGGTTTTCCTGGTTTATAGCATGTATATTCAATTTAGTAGCCAACACACCCTTATATAGAATTACATTTCTATGGATTGGGTAAGCTTTCATTTGTAAATTCTCTGGTTTTATTTGTCTTTTGTTGGCTAGATTTCACTGTGGGTGACTAATTCCCTGCAATTGGCTCACTTGAGAATGTCCGTGCATGGCCTTAGTATTCAAAGGAAGTTTAGCTAGCTATAAAATTCCTTAGTTCCTTCCCTCAAAAGTCCCCAGACATTGTTACTCATCACTGACCTCCAACCCTGTGTAGGGCCCAGCTGCTCCACTTCTGCCTCTTCACTCATCTTTCAGTCCATTGACTTGCTTCACTCCACCTTTAGTTTGTTTTTTACATTTTGCCAGAGGGTACATGACCATTCCAGAGAAAGAGGGAGAAAGGGGAAGGGGAGTGAGAAAGCACCCTCCATGGAGGATGGTCGCACCTCCATCCCTTCTACTCCATTTTTCCTTTCAGGATGTTGAACAGAAGCACACATGCACCCAGCATCTTTTTCAAGTCGCTGGATCAAGGATTTGAACTGTGCAGTCAGCCATCTGGGATACAGCTGCCTTAACCACCATGTCAACGGCTGGCTTGAATTTTTTTGTGAGAAAATAATTATTGGTACTATATTTCTTGAGATTTTAAAGAATGTGGGGGGTTTTTTTGGAGGTTTGTTGTTGTTGTTGTTATTGTTTTTGCTATAGGGCATGTACACTCACTGGAGAGAGACAGAAAGAAGCAAAGTGCCTGGTTTACAAGTTGCCAGCTCTGGTTTATTCATTTCAGAGGTTTTGGAGGTCCAAGGTCAAAGGGCCATATCTGCGGAGGGTCATCTTGTTGATGAGGTCCCTAGGTGGTGCAAGGTATCACATGGCAAAAGTTTGAGCAGAGCAAGAATATGCAAGTCCTAGTCTGTGTCTCTGGTCTCTCTGTCCTTAGTTAATCATGGGATCCCCACCCTGATGACCTTAATCCTAATCACTTTCCAAAGGCTTCACATCTTAATCCATAGATTAAACTTTCACTTTCTTAATCCCATTACAATGGCTCACCAGATTCCAGTATGTGAATTTGGAGGGGTTACATTCAAACCATAGCAAACTACTACTGTTTCTACACCTATTAATTTTACTGGACTGAACTGGCAGCACAGAGGCCACACGATTCCTGTAATAGACGTGAACCAGCAGGAGTTCGTCAGAGCTCTGGCAGCCTTCCTCTAAAAGTCCGGAAAGCTGAAAGTCCCTGAATAGGTGGACACTGTCAAGCTGGCCAAGCATAAAGAACTTGCTCCCTACGATGAGAACTGGTTCTACACACGAGCTGCTTCCACGGCACCTATACCTCCCGGGTGGAGCTGGGGTTGGCTCCATGACCAAGATCTATGGGGGACGGCAGAGAAATGCCCAGCCACTTCAGCCGAGACTCCAAGAGTGTGGCCCATTGTGTCCTTCAAGCCCTGGAGGGGCTAAAAATGCTGGAAAAGGACCAAGACAGGGGCTGCAAACCCCTCAGGAACAGAGAAATCTGGACAGAGTCGCCAGACAGATGGCAGCTGCCCACAAGAAGCATTAGGACAGATAATGCTGGGTTAATAAATTGCCTCATTTGTAAAAAAATAAAATAAAATAAAAACGTACTGGACTTAGCATTTTAGGACAAAGGTTTAATCACCCCAGATAATTACCTTGCACATTAAATATTACTAAGAAGTTTATAGTCGGCCTGCTTTTTTTCTCTTTGTATATGAATTGCATTTTCTTTCTCAGTCCTACATAATTTTCCTTCCCTCTTAAAGTTCAAGGATTTAAGCAAAATGGACCCACCTAATTTGTTCATTTAATAATGAAATTTTTTGACAGTATTCCCTAGTTACGCATCTTTAATCTATAAATTCAGATCTCTTTCATTTCAGGAATTGTCTCTATTACATTTTTTAAAACACTTGCTGTTTGTGACTAGGTTTTCTAATTACAGTTCATAACATTTAAAATTTGTTTATGTTGAGTCACTATGTCTGCCTGTCAACGTTGTTTTCACAAAGCATTTCAATGCCTCTGTACAGTTTCTACATTTTTTCACAATCATTATTGCAAGACTTTGCTCTAGAAGAGTTGATTCCATTTTAGCTGTTGTATATCCTGTTCCCGATCTATTTTTTAATTATATAAAAGTATTGTTTGGGGTGCTTACATCATATTATATGCTTTAACATTTCCATTTTATCTCATCCTGTTGGGCTTTATTGGATTTCTGGGTCCTGCTGTCTTTTTTTTTTTTTTTAAGAGGGTTTTTTTGCTATAGGGTGCATGCGCTTGCCAGAAAAACAGAGAGAGACAGACAGAAAGCGAGAAATCACGCGCTCCCCCCCTCCAGGGGGGATGGCCACACCGTAATCCCTTCTCCTCCATTCTCCTCTCAGGATCTTGGGCACGTATGCACATGTGCCCGACGTGAGTTTAAGCCACCAGATCCGGACTCGAACCGCAGTCGACTACATGGGAGTTCAGCGACGTAGCCATTATGCTAACTGCTGGTCCCAAGGACAGGAAATTCTAAGATCTAGGTTCATCGTACTCTCTTTCCTCAGAGGTCTCTGTAACTCGTTTTCTCAGCACCAGATGTAATCTCTACGGAAATGACAGGGTAAGGGAGCAAGCAGTAAATGTCAGCCCAGCAGGTCCTATCACACATTCTTGTGCTTTCGGTGCCAATGAGAAAGTCAGGGATAAACGATCAATGGTCGTTGGTGACTACAGGAGTTACCAAATGATCCCACTGAAGAGACAAGAGGCATTGCAGCGTCACTGCACAACTCCCATGTGGACTGCCAAGCAGCCATTGCAAGTGGGACCAAGGGCACCAAACGTGAGTGTTGATTTGGGGCATCGGAGCAAAGGTACTCACTCTCAAGAGCAGAAAACAAAAGCACCCAGAACATGAGACCAAAGGTCAATTATTGGAAACACACAGGACAGAAGAGTCCCCTGCTGCTTGCTGGGCATCCTGGCTCACACTCACGTACAGCTGGCTCCTACGACCAACTGGTTCAGGCCAGCCTCACTGACCCTCAGCCTCCTGGCAGAGCTCCAGTTCCTGCATGCTGTGAAGAAGGGCCCATGGCCACGGGTGATGAGGAACCCCCGACTCAGGAAGGGCAATTTCAGAGCATGCAGAGAACCTCCGTCTTCAGCCACGTCTCACTCTGTTGCGACGCTGCCTTCAGAGTCTAAGCGTGAGGCCATCTTCTCGGGAAACGTTCCCAAAGGCTTGTGTGGAGATGTGCTTGCCCTCTGTGCTCCAGGACACGCACCTGTACCTCCCAGGAGTGACAAACACAGTCTGGGAACAGGAAAAGAAGAAACAAGGGACAGGACAAGGCCTTTGGCTAGAAGGTTAGTGTTTCTAATGATGCAGGCTAGAGATTGCCAAAGGGCCCGAGGGCGGGGTGCCAAGTGGGAGCCTATCCGAGCTCAGAGAAAATGAGTCTCTTTTTTTTTTTGAGAGAGAGATTTTTGCTATAGGGCACGTGCGCTCGCCAGACAGACAGAGAGAGACAGACAGAAAGCGAGAAATCACCCCCCAGGGGGGATGGCCACACCGCAATCCCTTCTCCTCCATTCTCCTCTCGGGATCTTGGGCATGCATGCACACGCACCCGGTGTGAGTTTTAAGCTACCGGGTCCGGGACGTGAACCGCGGTTGACTACGTGGGAGTCCAGCGACAAAGCCATTACGCTAACTGCTGGTCCCAGAAAATGAGTCTTCACTCCAGCCAAGCCCTCCCCTATGCCCAGTGCAGGAACGGCCCAGTTCACACAGAGCAGAAGGAACTCAGGCACAGCACCAGGCCACCCCACAGCTGAGATGCTCCTAGTCCTGTGGGGAGGTCTGGACAGAGCAGACCACTCTGTGGAAGCTCTCAGCTTGTAGTGTGTGTGTGTGTGTGTGTGTGTGTGTGTGTGTGTGTGTGTGTGGTGGGGAGGAGATAGCCTTTCCCCCTCACTGGTGACACAGGTCTTGGGAGTCTAAGTCGCTCTGGTTTCAAGTCAATACCTGTTGTTCACAACAAGACTTGGGGCTCAGGGTGAGGAGACTGGCTGAATTCTCATACACCTCAGGTCCAATATCCCCTGTTAACCCATTTAGCTAACAATACATACATGATGCCAGGATGGCTCCAACCCCAGGAGCATGGGTACCTCTCCCCACATAGGGGGCATGAAGGCACTAGTGGCGAACCCCTGAATCGAACATGAAGATAGCAGGTTAGAAACTGGGCATCTCGAAGGATAGCCTAGGTAGAGGGACCACTGGACTTGTGCAGACTAAGGCTCTCGGAGGTGGACGCAGCCCCTAGTTTTCATAGGGAAGGAGAGGATTTAGCTTCCTGTGGTTTCTCCAAGGTCACCTGCAATGGTTCAGGCAGCTTCTAAGGAAGGGTGCTTCCAGGGATTTGCTTGTTGGTGCTTATATAATGCAGGAATCGGGAGGTAGGGTGGAAAGAGGGCCTGCAGACAGGGCAAGCTCTCTTCCTAAGCCAGGAGCCCATCATGGCATGCAGGAGGTTGAGTGGCCTTCGCTCCTATCCCTTTAAGCATCCCACCTTCTGCCTAAATGCCTGGGCTCTACAGGGCCTAGCAGGCTTCTGGACATACCATAGGGAAGAGTTCTTTGTTCAGGACTAAAGGCTGAGTCCAGGTATGGTATCCACCTCAACCTTGCATATCTGGATGGAGTCAGCTCTTAGTCCCAAGCTCTGGACAGCAATAACCCACTGGGGCTGAGATTCTCCGGCCAGGACCAAGGACAAAAAGGGGCCTATAGCCTTCCAACAGCTTGCCCTCTTTCTCACTGCTCACTTTCTCCCTCTCTTTATCCTTCTCTGTGTCTCTGTCTTTGTCTCTGTCTTTCTTTGTCTCTCTTTGTCTCTTTCTCTCTGTCTCTCTCCCTCATCCTCTGTACTCTCTCTGTGTCTGTCCATATCTGTCTTTCCCCCCTCTCTGTTTTTCTCCCTCCCTGTCTCTTTGTATAGTTTTCCCTATCTCTACATCTATCTCTGTATCTCTCTCTCCTTCTGTCTCACTCTTTCTCTTGCTATATTTCTCTGTATCTCCCCTGTCTCTGTCTCTCTTTCTATATATTTCTCTGTCCTTATCTCTGCCTCTCTCTGTCTCTTTCTTTCTCTCTCTCCCTGTCTCAGTGAAGAGAATAAGATGAGCATAAAGTCAAAATGAAACAAAATAATAATAATCATTGCTGGGCCAGCCAGTGGCATGGTGGACAGGATGATGGATCCCATGTGGCTGATGGCGCAGTTCCAGTCCCAGACCCAGCAGCTTGAAAAGCACTCTAGGCACTCCCATTGAATCATTGCCAAGGTTATAGACTGCTTTTACCTCAGACGAACATCTAATTTAGTTCACCAGGGTGACTTAAGGGATGATGCTAAGACTCTCCTTTCCATCTTCATGCTGCAGGGCTCAATATGCATGAACTGAGTTAAAGCAGTGAGGCTTAGAATTCTATGAAGAATGCAAGTATACACACAACACCAGGGCACCCAAATATGTAAGGCTAATACTGCAACATATGATGAGAGAGGTAGATTCCAGGACAATACTAGTAGGGGACTTCAACACCCCACTCTAAGCATTCAACACAGCTGTTATAATCCAGAAGGTGTATGCGCTCACCAGAGAGAGACAGACAACCCCATGGGGAATGATCACACTGCAATCCCTTCTCCTCCATTTCTCCATCCTGTCAGAATTTTTGGAAACCCACATACACAAACCCAGCATCTTTCTGAAGCTTCCTCAGCTGAGAGTCAAACTGTAGTCAGTCACGTGGGATCTAGCTCTTCTTACCACTAGGCCGTGGAACCAGCCCCAACAAACCATCAAGACAGAAACTCAGCAAAGAAACATTGGGTATAAACTACACCACAGGCCAAATGGACAGGACATTCCTTCCCATGGTGCAGAACACATACTCTTGTCACCAGCACCTGGCACAATTTCCAGGGCGGACCAGGTGACAGGCCACAAAATAAGAGCACAAGTTTTCAGAAGTTGAAATCATGTCAATTTACTTTTCTGACCACAATGGAATAAAAATAGAAATCGATAACAAAAACTTTCTTTGGAGACCATACAAATGCATGCTTCTCAATGAAGAAATTAAGAAAAAAAAAAAAACTTAAAATAATTTTTTAAAAAATTTAAAAAGACATAGCCATGGTAGTACAGGTGGTAGTATGCTAATCTACAGTGCTGGGAGCCACTGACTGTGGTTCAAATCCCTGGCCCAACTGGCCTGAAACATGCCAGGCATACCCACCAGTGCCCAATGTCTGATGAGCTGGAGAACCTGAGGAAGGGGATAGCTGCACAACCAGAACCTGTAAAGGGTACCTCTCTCTCTCTCTCTCTCTCTCTCTCTCTCTCTCTCTCCCTCCCTCCCTCTCTCATGCATGCACCCTATCATGAATAAAGAAAAAATATTTAACAAAGGACAGAATTTTTCAATTTTTGAAACAAATGAAAATGAAAACACAACATACCAAAACCTATGGAATACAGTGAAAGCAGTGCTAAGAGGGAAGTTTGTAGTAATAAGTACCTTCACCAAAAAAGTCGAAAGATTTCAATTAACTGCCCTAATGGATGCATCTCAAGGAGCTAGAAAGGCAAGAATAAACCAATCTAAAATTAGTAGGAAAGAAGTAAAAAAGATCAGAGCAGAAATAAGTGAAATTGGGAGTGAAAAAATACAAATGACTAATGAAGCAAGGGATTTGTTTTGGTTTTTTTGCTTACTTACGAAAGAACATGGATTAAGAAATAGATCAAAGATTTTGTTAAATAGGTTTTAGCTGCACCTGTCACATACACAACGTAACGATGTGAGAAGATGCTAATCTGCTTCGTGACAGTCACCGCTGCACATGTAGCTATCTATGTGCATCTTGGTGTGTCCCATAACACCATGCTGCAATCCTCAAGGGTACACAGCAGAATTATTTAAAGATAATTGTAGAGGTCAACAGATGGCGTGGTAGTTAAGGCGCTGGAATCCTACATGGCCAACCACAGTTTAAGCCCTGGACCTGGTGGCTTGAAAATCATTCTAGGCATGTGCATGTGTGTGACCAAAATCCCAAGAGAAAAATGGAGGAGAAGGGAATATGACGTGACCATGCCCCCAGGGAATGATTTCTCACTTTTTCTCTCTCTTTCTCTCTCCAGCGAGCACATGTGCCCTGTGGGGGGAAAAAAAAAAAAAACTTAAAAAATAATTACAATAATAATTTTTGAATTTTTTTTAACTTTTATTTATTATTATTATTATTTTCCAATTTGATCCAAGAGAGAGAGGGAAAGTGAGAAAGAAAGCCACCAAGTCCAGGACTTGAACCACAGTTGGCCATGTGGGAGACCAGCACCTTTAACCACCACACCACCTGCTGGCCATGATTATAGTAATAATTGCAAAAGCTTTGGCAAAGCCTGTTCTCTTGAGCAAAGGAGCAGAAAATGGGATGTCCCACAGACAGGAAACTCAGACAAGCATCACTTTCTCCCCCTCCACCCCCCAATGTCACAGAAAAACCTGGAAGTTTTCATCCATGCCCAAGAAGGCACAGCAGGAAGCCTCGTCTTCTACCTCACAGGGTGGGTGCAGCATCTGACATTCCTGGTGGGGTGGTGTCCAAGGAGGCCACAGTGGGACTTGCATTGTCATTGCAGTTCTGAGGTTCTCTAGTGGTGCCCGGGTGCCTGGGATCCAGAGCTCCCCACCCCACTCAGCACTATAGTGGAACCCCATGTCAGGTGTCAATGAAGGGAAGGGGGAAACCTAGGCCTTTAGCTCCCCCAGCAGCAGCCGGCAGTGCCTGCCCTCCCCTGCAATGCAGTATCGGACAAACCCGGGGAAATGGAAGATTTGAACACAATGTAGGTCTCATACTGTACTACAAAAACACCCACATGTCAGAACCAATGGTGACTTGGTGGTGGCATGGCAGTGGCACAGTTGGACCCACATAAGAGGATCCCTCTGCCCACTGGGTACGCGTGCTACTTGCCTTTCATATAGGCTGGCTGAAACTAGGGGGAGTCACAGAGAGAATGCCCCGTTGGGGGCACCTCTCTATCAGAGGAAAAAATAAATAAGCAAATGAATAAGTAAATAAAGTCCGCATAGCAACCAAAGACCACTTACTATGCTCAAAACGGGGAACAGTTCAAATTTAACAATGAGAGACAGTCGCTCATCACCAGGATTACGGGGACATTAGACGTTCTCATCATGCTGGGATTTCAACTTCCAATTTCAGAATCTACAGGCTCACCATTGACAAATACCGTGAAAGCAATGTGTAGCTTTTGTTTTCCACTTGAAGGTAGCTCTCAGAGGGCCAGCTCTGTGCCCGATGGTTAAAGCAGGCAGATCCCACATGGTCGACCATGCCGTTTGAGTTCCAGGCCTGGTCGCTTAGAAACACACAAGGCACATGTGCACGTGTGTCCAAAAAATCTCAAGAGGACAGGTGGAGAAGGGATCATGGTATGGCCATCCGTCAGGAGGTTTCTTTCTCACCTCCCTCTCTCTCTGTCTTTCTCTGGTGAGTACACTCACCCTCTAGCATAATATAAATAAATATTTTTAAAAGAAAAAGAAAAGTAGCTCTCAGTTATCTGTAACATCTTGAAACAAACCCGAACCCACACTCACATAGAGGCACAAGCTCACATCAGGCACATGTGCGTGCGTACCCAAAATCCTGAGAGGAGAAGAGATCGTGGTGTGGCCGTCCCCCCATGGGGTGACTCTCTTTCTGTCTCTCTGTCTCTCTTTGTCTCTGCAGTAAGCATACGCACCCTATAGCAAAAATCCCTTTTAAATCTTTTTTAAATAATAATAAATAAACTGTGTGTGGATTTCAAAATTGTTTGCACCAAAATACTCAAATTTCATTCTTTTGTGAGCTTTTCGAAGTCCCCTTGTACTCACACTCACACACACAGTCCTCTCCCGAAGGCAGAGGCGCCCTGAGCAGAGTAAAGGGAACACCCTGTGTAGGCTGCTAAGACAGAAACTCAGAGGGTTCAGACACACCGGCGTGGGTCTATCCCACGTGTGAGAGAGGAATCTAGCTAGTGCAGGATGAGATCTTGCCTGTGACACACTGTGACCGCAGCCACTCCTGTCCCCACCTTGCCAAACAATCCCAGGCAGACCAAGGGACATCCTCTTCCATCTGCATCCGGACCCTGGAATGACTTGGCCGTGTGCATTTGCCCCACTGGGGTGTGACCCCACAGGCAGGAGGGGGAGCCACAGGACAGGACGTGGACTCCAAGGGTTGAGAACACAACCACACAGCCTCAGTACCCTGGGCCCTGTCTTCCCTGCCTCCACCTCCAATGCCCCCACAGTCCTAGGTGCTCGCTGGGCCAGAGCTCAGGCTGAGGTCAGGACTGAGCTGCAGGTACAGCAGGGAGCTCCAGGTCCACAGAGAACCAGGGGCAGACTACCATGCCGTGGAGACAGACGTCACCAGGCACCTTGGCCATGTTTCTCCTCCTGGACAGATAAGAATGTGAGGCCTACAGTAGCTACATGGTGGAGGGACAGAGCTGTTGGAACACCTTCTCCAGGTGTCCTCTCGACCTTTCTGAGGTGCCATGTGGCCCCAGCAAGCAGGCCTTGGGCTCCTGCAAGAACCGCCCACCCACCAGACCCCATACCCTAGGAGAGTACAGCTGGTCAGCCTAGATGGTGGGATCTCTGTGAGAGGGAGCATCTTGGTGGCACGACACGCCCCAGTTGGACCCAGAGCACCTGGTCAGAGGAAACACGTGCTCATCTCAGCATCCCCAAGGGCCTGAGTCCTGCCCTTCTCTGGTCCCTGGGGATGGTGGACTAAACAGACCCTGAGTCACACTTTGAACCTGAGCCCTCAGGTGCCTCTTGACAAACCCAGGCCCATGATATGCTGGCCTGGCCAGCACTGGGGAGGAGACAGCCTCGAGCTCAGACCCAGGACCTTCCTCTTCCTGGGCAGTCCATGGGCAGGCGGGACAGACAGACGCTAATGAAACTCCTCAAGGAGGGGCAGGCAGGGGCACTGGGGATAAGGAGCTCGCTGGAGCGAGATGAGCACGATCCGTTTCTGTCAGATTTGCTGTGTGGGTGTTCTGGCTTCTCAGTCAGTTCAGGAACTTCTCAATCCCCAGGGCCAGCTGAGAAGCCTCACTTCCTCAGAGATGTGCCCTCCACGGGTGCCCCATTGTGTGGCCTCTGCTCTGCGCAGTGTGTGTGAGGCTGTGGGGTAACGTGTCAGAGCGTTCAGTCATTCAACACATTTCATGAATACCTGCCAGAACCTAGGCCCCTTCCCAGGCACTGGGGTCACCCTAGAAAACAGACAGGTAAAGTTCTCTGCCCTCCCAGAAATTGCTTCCTAGTGGACATGAAAATGTCTTTAAGCAAAATAAGCAAGTAAAATATTATATAGCATATTAATGGTATTAAGTGCTCCAGAGAGAAAAAGGACAGGAATGCAGGCAGTGTGGGAGGAGAGCAGAAGCCATGACAAAGAAACACTCAGGCAGGTCCTTGCAGAAGGAGACCGTGATGCCCGGGGAAGGAGGACGCAGCTTGGACCAGGGGACTGCCCTGGAGGTGGTGAGTGGTGCTTGGAGGGCGGACCTATTTGGAAGGTCAAGCCAAATGCCTTCACTGAAAACTGTGGCACTGGAGAGAGAGGGGGAGGCATTGAGGCGGTCAGAGGTACTGAAAGTCCCTTGGCTGCCTCACCCCAGCCGAGCTGAGCAGGGAGCTCCATGGAGCTGGGGGCAGGGAGACAAGGCTTTCGGTTTGGGAAGTGAGCACCCGGTGCGGAAACCGGGAGGTGAGACCCAGGGCTGGGTGACTCTTGCTGTGGGTCTGACAGTGGGAGTCATGATGGCCCTCAGAGAAAACTTGAGAGAGACCGAACCATTGGAAAGCCTTGGATTGCACTGTTTCAGGCTGCAGCTCCTTCCTTAGGAAAGTGCCAGGTGGCTCCTCACAGTGGGTTTGTCAACCACTGATAAAGAACAGGGGTCTTCAGAAAGCCCGTGGAAAATGCATGTCACGAAAACACTACATGGATTTCAATCTTTTTTTTCCTTGCACCAAAATAAGCTCATACGTTAATTCCATTCTCCCATGAACCTTTTGAAATTTTCTCACAGCAGATGAAGCACAGTCCCATGGGCCCCCAAAAGGGACATGACAGCTATTCTATCACCTGTCAGGGAAGGTCCTGCAAAGGTGTCATGATTTTATTTCAGAACTCTCAGGATGTGTATCTGACTTGCCGTTGTTTCATTTTTTTCCCCCGTGATGTTCCATAGCCTGTTCATTGATGAGTTACATGAAATTCGGCAACTACTCAGCACAGCACACACTCCAACCAGCAGCGGTGGCACTGTGAAAGGCAGTCCTGGCCTCTGGCTGGGATGATGGAGATCCACAACTCCAGACTAAGAGGGAGGGACATGGCTTCCTGGCCTAGGAGAGAGCTGGTCATCTGGTTTGTAGAAGGGATTTCAAGGCCAGTGAGTGTGGGCCCATTCACTCCTGCAGGACTGATTGATATCACCCTTAGAAAATTAACTGGGTGCCAATTGCCCAGCCAGGGGGTTCAATTTCCTGTGGTTTTCACTGCAAGGGCTGTTCGTAGAAGTCTCTGTGAACCAGTTTCTTTTGCAAGTCTGTGTATCTAAAGGTAAGAAATTGTTTTCTCTCCAGAGAAGCAACAGTGGGATGGAAATGGCAGCCCTTTGAATCTGTGCCTAACTATTAGCCAGTCTGGGGGTGTGCAAAGATTTCCTTCAAAAGGAGGTCCACTGCCCCAGGGATTGATAGGCCTCTCCGTTTACCTTAAAATGGGATCCTGGAGGCACTTACATAAGAACCCTGAGAAAGGGAGAGGCTTTCCAAAGCTTTGAACTCTAGTGTGCTGACTGAAGAAAAACCCTCAGAGCTATCTTTGGGAGTGACTCCCTCTAGACAGAGCAAACAGAAGTATACCCACCAACCACCAACCACCTGGAGACATGGTTGCTAAGCTACAGGATAAGAAGCCACAAATGCAATTTCATGCAGTTAGGAGTTCAAAGGAAAAGACTCTGAGAAAGCCTAAAATCCTAGGACCTTTAAACAAGATTTAAAGAATGTTGATGGGATTCTCAAAACACAGGACAATTACATAAGGACTACAAAAAAAAATTATTATTTGTTTGATATTACACATCACAGTTCATCCTTGGACAAATGAAACTGGTTTGATGGTTTTGATATAAAAAATGTTATTTATTCTTCCTTCAGCGTATCACAGTGTGAAACACAATACAGACAAAGCAAGCTGGTGTTTATTTTTTTCCTAGTAAGTCTAATTAACTTGAACTTAAACTTCCTATTCGGGCTTCCTGAGTTGCTATTATGTCCTAAACCCTTAGGGTCATGAGAATATAATCAGATTCAGCAGATGGAGTCTTGGCAATTGGGCTCTTTCCATTCTCACACCCGTCCCCGTAACGTCACACTGCCACCACACTGGCCATGGCCACTTCTCTGGCAGAGGGATGATGTTGGCGGTGAGCATGTGGTTTTTGAGATCAGCTTAAATATAATCTCCAAAACCATTAATTGGCTTTAAGTTCCTGATTAGCACTTGAACGGTCTTTAATCGTTTGCAAAATTGTCTAAGGAATTAGAAAGCCATAGAAACAGAAAGGACAATGCTGGGACCCAGTTTTTACCTTAACATGCTTGTCTCTATAGAAGAGACTCACTCTTTTTCAGGCCCCTTTTGTGAGTAACTTGTGCAAAGGGATTGTCTTATCATGTGCCGATAAGATGAAGAGTATTTTGAAATGAAAGCTGGACGCTGTATTAGTTGCCCAGGATTGTGTAACTTAAACAACGGAAATGTGCCATCCACAGTTCTGGAGGCAGGAATTCAGGAATCAATGGTGGGCAGCACGGGGTCATTCTGGGGCTGCATGGGAGGATTCATTTCAGGACTCTGTCGGAGTTGCTGATGGCGCCAGCCCTCCTTGGCGTTCCCTGACTTGCAGAAGCATCACCCATCTCTGCCCCCATCTTCACACGGCATTCCCTGTGTGTCTGCCTCTGTCTCCAAATGCCCCTATCCTTAGTAGGACACCAATGATTGCACAGGGCCCACCCTAGCCAGGCAAGACCTCTCGTAGCTCAGGACACCTGCGAGGACCCTACACCCTGAGGGGCAAGGCCGGAGACTTCAATATGTGAGTTTGGGGAGACACAACTCAACATATAGATCTTGGAATAATATTGCCACGCATGTTTGACTCTCAATGTTTAGGTGTGTGTAGAACAAGCCAACGAAGCTCAGCCACCACAAGGGCACTCTGGCACTTCAGAGACATGAGCCTGCTCCCAGCAGTTGGTGCCTCCTCTGGATTTCCTTCATACCGGCTCAGTCTGTGCAAGGGCTTGCTCACTCCAGGGCTTTCTGCGAACAGGTTACACACTTTGGCTGGCTCCATGGCCTGGCAGTTAAGGAAATCAGATCCCACATTGCCGATGGTGGTTTGAATCCTGACCCTAGTGGCTTAAAAACCATGTGGAGCGCATGTGCAGGCCCCAAATCCTGACAGAATGGGGAAATGGAGAAGGGATTGCAGTGTAACCACAGCCCAAGAGGGTGCTTCCTCTCTGTCTCTCAATCTCTACCTCTGGTGAGTACATGTATCTTCTGGCGATTTTAAACAATAAATAAAATAAATAAACACATTACTGACTTCCAAGAAGAGTCACAGGCCCTGACGGTGCGTAACAGGCTTAAGAAACCACCTTTTTTTTTTTTCTTACAGTTTTTTTTTTTTCCTTAGGGTAAGTGCTCTCACTGGAGAGACAGACAGAGACACTGAGAGAAGTGAGAAATCACCCCCTCCCCCGGGGGAATGGCCACACTGCAATCTCTTCTCCTCCATTCTCTTCCTGGGATCCTGGACACACACATACGTGCACCTAGTATTTCAAGCCACCAGGTCTGGGACTCCAACCACAGTTAGCCGTGTGAGAGTCCCGCGGCGTAGCTGCTACGCCATCAGCTGGCACCCTCCTAACAGCTTTTGGATCTCTTCACGGCTCTCTGTGGAGTGTGTAGCCTGGAGCCTTTTCTCCGTCACCGCCTCCCAGCCTGACAAGGAGGCGCCACACTCCACTCTCCCCAAATAGAATCACACAGCAGGCAATGTCCCCTTTCATCTGCATCACCTCCCGCTCCACAGCTGTTCCATGCCACAGTCATTCTCAAGACAAGTGTGTCTGTTCCAGAGCGGCAGCCACGGCCTCACCTGGGTGGGGCTTCCACACAGAGGCTGGTCTCCTGGTCCCAAGGCTACGAGAGCGAGACATCAGCCGGGCTTATTCCTCCAGAGGCTCCCCTGTGACTTGTAGACAACGTTTCCTTGTATCCTCACATAGCCATTCCCCCGTGGGTGTCTGTGCCTTGACCTCATCTGCTTGTAAGGACATCAGGCATAGTGGATTAGAACCTGGCCCTACGACCTCAGTGTGACTTGACCGCTTTGTTAAAACCCCCAGCTCCAAAACAGCCCCATTCTGAGGAACTGAGAAACTTGGGCTTCCACATAGAAATTGTGGGGTGAAGTTAGGATCAGTCCTTACCACCTTCCATTCAGGACCAGGGCTATCCTTCCCAGTGGGAGCCAGGCCCACAGTGTCCCCAGGAGGCTAGTCTGGCCCGTGTTCCAAGGCTGTGAGGGCCTGGTGTCATCACAGGCAAGGAAAGTCACTTCTTGGCTCGCAGGAAGTTGGCAGGTTACAGAGACCTCAGAGACAGAGCTGACCCCTCACGGATACAGGGACACACCCGTGCAGGGATGATGACCTGGGCTTGGCACAAGTGGGTTAATGGTTCAACTGAAGACAAGGATTTCAGATCCTGGAGGAGCCTCCACAGGGGAATTGTACCACTTCAGGTTGGCAGACCAAAGAGCAAGGCTCATGCCTCAGCTGCCACCTCAGCCCTGTCTCGTCAGCCCAGGGAGACCATGTGGATGGAGAATCCCCACGCATCCCCGGAACCGAGTCTCTGTGACAGTGTTTGGACGTGCTTCCTCAGAGGAGGCAAGCAGCTCAGAGGAATGCAATCAAGGGGCAGATGCAGTGGGAGAGACCCTGCAGAGAGTGAAATTTGTCTGATTCCCACCGCTGTAGGGACGCACTGAGTAACACATCCCATTACAAACTTAGTGCCAAGGCGAAGGAGGCCGGACCTCAGGGCGAGACCATCTTCAAGACAATCTATGCTGAAAGAGACTGTCTAGGAAACCTGCCCACCTTGGGAGAGAGCCCTCTGAGTCTTCTCCAGGGGATTCCCCGTCCTAGAGGTATGTCACGCCTTGACATGAGCTCATCTCTCTATATGAGGACGTGGTTCCTAATCCTGACATTTAATGAGATTGAATTGAAGCAAACAGAAAAGCACAGGCAGGAAGAAGTGCCCGAGGCCACGCCTCAGGCTGAGCCTCTTTCAGCCGGTGATGAGGACACAGGTGGAGCAAGGGCAGGGAGCCTCATGCTGAGGGTGACTGGCTGACCATGTGCTGCCAGGAGGGCAGACATGTGGCTAACTGGGCTGGGGGAGATGGGACTGTGGAAGCTTCCAGAGACAGCAGGCAGGAACCCCGTATGGAGCGAGAGGAATCCTGAGGATGAAGGCAGCCCCAGACCCAGATGTGTGTGGTCAAAGCTGGCAGAACACACGTGCGCCCTCACCTGGGTACAGCCCGGGAGGCCTGCAAGGGCATTTGCCAACACACGGACAGGTGTAGGGGAGCCGCAGAAAGTGATCTCAGTGGGGGGTGGGGGGACTGCACCCAAGGAGAGGTTCCTGCCCAGGACAGGACCTCAGTCCCAGGAGACCACTGAGAGGGTGTCACACATGGCACCCAGGAGAGAGTCAGGCTGGAGATGCGCCAGCACTCCAATCTCTGCCAGGGCCTACCCATTGTGTGCACATCCTGACCAGAAACTGTGGTCGCTGGATAGTGCAGATGCCACCAGAGGACCTCTGAAGAAGCCCCCAAGATGCCAGGTCACAGTTATTCTACCAGATACGGATCTAGGGGCTGCTCTACAGTGCTCTGCAGGCACAGTGAGGCTACCAGTCAGCAGAGTTTGGCATGCGGTGGGCCTGAAATAATCACATGTACCCGTCAAACAGAAGAGGCAGAGTTGAGGGAGGCAGGAGAGATGCCAAATGTGGAAAGAGGTTAGGTATCATGGCTTGTTCAGAGACATAGGGCCACGTGCCAGGCTGGAGACAAGCCCTGGGAGCAAATGTGCCAGCCACCCAAGAGGAAATTGGATCACACTGAGTCCAGAGGCAGAGCCTCCCAGAGCCTCCCAAGAGGAGCACTGCCCACCTTCACCTCGACTTCGAGGTGCAGGGACCCTGTGACACAGAAATTCTGGGATACTACATCTGTAAGTTTCCAGTAATCGTTCACTGCAGAAATAGAACACTAGTGCAGGCCCCCAGAAATTCAAGCTAGATTAAAGTCTGTAGAGGCAGTGTACCACAGGGCTTCGCAGTCAACACACAACTGGATCCCAACATGCTGAACAGGGAAGACAGACATGGCATGAGCTAAAGCACAATCCTCAGGCTGACATGAAGAACAACTCTCTGGAACAGCTGGTAGCATGGAGGTAAGGAAGCTGGATCCCACATGGCCGACAGCTCGGTTCGAGTCCCAGACCTAGTGATTTGAAAATCACTCTGTGAGCATGTGCATCATGACCAAATCCCAAGAGGAGAATGGAGGAGGGATTGCGGCATGCCCATGCCCTCTGGGGGGTGCTTTCTAACTTCCTCTCTCTCTCTCCTCTCTCTCTCCTAATCACATGTGCCTTGTAGCAAATTATTTTAAAAGAAGAAGAAAAAGAAAGAAAGAAAGAGGAAGAGAGAAAGAAGAGAAGAAAGAAAGAAAAAAAGAAGAAAGAAAGAAAGAAAGAAAGAAAGAAAGAAAGAAAGAAAGAAAGAAAGAAAGAAAGAAAGAAAGAAAGAAAGAAAGAAAAGAAAGAAGAAAGAAGGAAGAAAGGAGGAAGGAAGGGAACCAGCAGATGGCATAACATCACTAGACTCTCACATAGTCAACCATGGTTTGAGTCCCAGACCCAGGGGCTTAAACTCACGCCGGGTGTGTGTGTGTGCATGCCCAAGATTCCGAGAGGAGAACAGAGGAGAAGGGATTGTGGCATGGCCATTCCTCTGGGGAGTGATTTCTTGCTTTCTGTCTCTGTCTTTCCATACACCCTATAACAAAAATCTCTCTTTAAAAAACAAAGAGAAAGAAAGAAAGAAGAAAGAAACAGAGAGAAAGAAAGGAAGGAAGAAGGAAAAAAAAGAAAGAGGGTAAGACAGAAAGAGGAAGAAAGAGAGAAAGAAAGGGAGAAAGCAAAAAAGAGAAAAAGAAAACAATTCTCTTCCAAGCACCGCTACGGGCACACCTGGATTTTTTTTTTTTTTTTTTTTTGGAGAGATTTTCACTGTAGGGCGTGTGCGCTCGCCAGACAGACAGAGAGAGACATAGAGACAGAAAGCGACAAATCACCCCCCAAGGGGGATGGTCACGCCGCAATCCCTTCTCCTCCATTCTCCTCTCGGGATCTTGGGCACACACGCACACGCGCCTGGCGTGAGTTTTAAGCCACCGGGTCTGGGACACGAACCGCGGTCGACTACATGGGAGTCCAGCGACATAGCCATTACGCTAACTGCTGGTTCCCTGGATTTTCACTTAACTTGCAAAGAAGGAGGAGTCAGGGCACCCGACACCGAAGGTTTTTGCAGTGAACAGAGGTCCAAAATCAGTGATCCAAGGTACTACACAGGGTACACAAGTACACAAGGTTCTACAGGGTCAACAAACAACTTGGCCACCGGCAACGGGCGGTGGTGGCACCACACACTACAGGGCTGGGCTCACACCGAAGGTCCCAGGTGCACATCAGAGGCCTCTCCATGCACACCAGGCACACACGTGCCCATATGTGTTAGCTGAGCTCAGGGCCGGGTCATAGTGTGAAGGCCCTTGTCACGGGTGCCTGTCTGTATATCTCTCTCTCACACACAGAGGAAATAATTTTTTAAACAAACGTATCACCGTAAGTATGGTTAATATACTAGAAAATAAAAATGCAACCTGTGGAGTTACCTACTCTATCGGAGAAAGAGGAAAAAATAAAACAACAACAGCAAAACGGTATTGTAACAATCACTACCTCGAGGGTCCTTAAACCTCATGAGGCTTTGTAACTTCCACACTGTCACTATTTCGTTTCTGCTACACCATGATGGGGACTTACAAAAAGTGCTCTGATGTGGAAGTAACTCACAACCCTCTCCACACCTGATTTCAGACTTTGGACTTAATTATTATCCACGTTGTATCTACATCAAAGGAGCATATTTGGTGGGAAGGGTTACTGATGTGGCGGCAGGTGTTAATGGGGTGGTGGGCAGGAGGAGCAAAGCTCCCTGCAGAGGGACCTCCAGGCGCACAGGGCCCAGTCCCCGTTACCACGCATGCTCTCCCGCAGCCAACCCTGGATGCAAGGACTTAAAGGTGCACTCCAGAATTTGTCAAAGGCAGGCCCCAGCTCCACTTTCCCCTGTTCCTTCCCACCACACATCCTTTGTCTTTCCCGAGGTATCCATCCCACAGTTTTCAGTGCATGTCTTAGCCTACCCTCAACCGCACTCAGAAACCAGCTCCTTTTTGTGGCCTAGTCCAGCATTCCCAGGAGTGTTGTCCCCCAAGTGGGGACAGGAGACAGGCACCAGGAACTTCCCAGACCTCATGGTGGCCATGCCAGTGGGACCGGCCACTAGAAAGGGCCCAGCAGAACCACTGGGCAGGGGTCACGCAACCTGGGTGTACGCCACTGCCACAGGGCCGCTGGGCTGGGGGAGAGGGCAGTGAAGGTTGCCAGGCCACAAGGAGGATGGTGGGCATGTGAGGAGCTAGACTCAGAGGGAGACGGGAGTTTCAGTCCCAAATCTGGAGCCGGTTTACTGCGAGATTTGGGAAGCATGGCCTCGATCACCAGGCCTTACTCTCCCACCTCTGAAGTGGGAGCAGAGGCTCTGAGCACACCATGGGCCCCTGGCCGGTGCCAACTGCTAAGATGCCAACAGACTCCCTCTTCTCCTCCATGGCAGCCTCTCACTGAAGGGCATGCCCTTTCCTGAGATCCACATGGCAGCCTGGATCGGAGCCTGGTAACACTCAGCTTCAATTCGCCCAGGCTTCACTCACAACCAGCAGGTGGAGGTGATACAGAGCTGGGTGTGCTGAGGCCTCCGAGGGCTGCAGATGCCCAGTGCAAACAACTGGGGCCAGGCAGGCTTGGCATTCTTTTTTTTTTTAGAGATTTTTGCTATAGGGCATGTGCACTCACCAGAAAGACAGAGAGAGATAGAGAGACAGAAAGCGAGAAATCACCCCCCAGGGGGCATGGCCACGCTACAATCCCTTCTCCTCTCGGGATCTTGGGCACTCACGCACATGCACCCAGCATGAGTTTAAGCCACCAGGTCCGGGACTCGAACCACGGTTGACTACATGGTAGTCCAGCAACATAGCCATTACGCTAACTGCTGGTCCCAAGGCTTGGCATTCCTAACCTGCATTTCCAGGGACCCGCCATACCCTCTAGGGCAACCCAAAGCATTTCCAGTTCTTGCACCAACTAGCTGAGGCTCAGAGATGTTAGGTGTCTTGTCCTGGGTTACACAGCAGTCTGAGAGGCAGCGGGTAGAAGTGGAGTCCCTCTGCATCCCACATCTATTTTATCTGCTTCTGGGACCACAGCCAGAGCAGGAAGGATGCGGCCTCCACCCAACACTCTGAGCCTGAAGGGTGTGGAGGGAAGTGTGACATCCTGGATAGTGACTCTCAGTGACAGGGCGCAGTATCCAGGCATTGGCCAAGCACTGGGGTGAGACAGACATGACGCACTGGACCTGGGCTTGGGCCACCATCTCTCCTGCTCAGGAGGGCCCAGGAAGGAAGCCAAAGGAGCTGAGGGGACCTAGTAACACCTAGACTGAACGGAAGGAGAGGAGAGGTGCTACTCCCCCAGGAGAGGGGTGATGGGAGCAAGCCCTGGGGACCACGGCCCTGCACCTTTCCTGTCCTCAGTGGACCCTCTGGGAAAGCGTCCATGTGAGAGGACTGAGAACAGACCCTGGTAAGCATCGCATACCAGCACCGAGCACCCTTCCCGGCAGCTTTAAAGAATTCTGCATGGTCCGGTGGTTGGCACGGTGGTCAAAGTGCTGGATGCCGCATGGTTGACTTGATGATTCAAGTTCCAGACCAGCAGAATGAAGAACACACTGGGCACGTGGGCACGCACGAAGTCCTGACAGGAGAATAAAGAAAGGACTGCAGTGTAGCCATCCGCCCTCACTTTCCCTCTCTTTGTCTCTCTGTCCCTCTCTGGTGAGCGCATGTGCTCTCTAGCAAAACTGAGGAGGAAAAAAAAAGGAAGAAATCAAAGAAAAGCTGAGCGCCAGCCTTGACCAGACCCTGATCACTCCCGCAGCCACGTGGGAGCACACCTCCCTCTGCCCGGCTGCCTGTGTTCCCTCTGGTGGGCTGCCCCATCTCTTGCTCCTTAGTGGTAAACTGAGGCAGGTCCTCACTTTTCTAGTCTCTCTAGAATGGTGAAAGTCACCCTGATCCTGAAACAGCCCAGTTCAGTTGGGAAGTGGCCTTTCTGTCCATCAACTCCCCCGCAAACTCACCCCGTGTGGCCCTGTCTGGGATCTCCCTGCACTAGGGACAGGGGAGCAGGGTGTCTTGGCCTTGCTCTCCGCTGGCCAGGCAGGACCCGAGGGGATGGCACACTCCCCAGGCCCTTCCCCAGCATGCCACCCGGGCTCCCTCCAAGCAGCCACCTTCACATTCCTCCCATCAAACTTAAGATGGGGGACACCTGTTCCCGGGGCATCCGCCTATGCTCACCAAGGCCCAGCCACAGTGAAAGGATGAAGGATGATGCTCACTCCACCCTCTGCTACAAGCCCAGCCTTGGCCTCCCCTACAGAGCTAGCAGACAGACGTGTCTATTTCTGTGTCCTGTGCCGGAGGGCGATGCCCTAGACTGAGTTGTCCCCAGAGCAGTGCATGGAGGCCCCAACCCCACGGACTGTGCTGGAGACAGCTCTCAGAAGGCAATGCAGGTTACAGTGTTCAGGCTTAGGGTGGGCCCAGCCGACGGACCGGTGCCCTAGAGAAGGAGAAGAGGCTTTCTCTGTCTCTCTCTTTCTCTCTCTTCTACCCTCTCCCTCTTCCCCCCTCGCCCTCCCCCTCTCTCCCTCTCTTTCTCTCTCTCTCCTTCCTCTCACCTTTCTCTCCTCCTTGTCCCTTCTCCCCATGTCTTCTTTCCTCTCTCACCCTCTCCTCTTTCCTTTCTCTCTCCTTTTTCTCACTCGCTCTCTCCACCTCCCCTCGCTAGTCATGTGAGGACAGAGAAAGAAGACAGCCCCAGCTGACTGGTGCAGATGGCGGCCACACCAAGCATGTCACGTGTCTCCGGCTGCCAGCAGTCTTGGCTTTCTACATGGAACTGGCTTCGTGTAACTTCTAAACAGGCTTCAGCGACACCCCAGAGCCAGCTCCCTGTGAGCCGGCCACCCTGTCCACTCTCACAAGCCCCTGCCAACAGTGAGGGAGCCCAGCCTCCTGCCCCAACAGAAGAAACAGAAGGGAACCTGGTGAACGCAGTGCCTGCAGCTGGGGCCCCACCAGCCACCTCCTGGCTGTCAAGTGCTGTCACAGACGTCATTATTCAACATGCAGTCCAGCGGGGTCAACCCACACCCAGGGCTAAGCCCCTGCAGCCTACACCTGCGAGAGCTCCAGGCGCCAAGAGGGAGGAGGCAGACTTATGCCGACTTCCTGGGCTTGGTCCACTGAGGAGCATCCCAGGAACCTGCAGGGTTGGGCTTGTGGAAAGAATAAACCCAACACCAGCCGTCTCCCAACTCCAGCTGGAACCTGAGAAACACTGGAACCAGCTCATTCTGAAACCATGTGGGCGACGAAGATGTCGAAAAGAAGATCCGGGATGACTCCCGGGTGCATGGCCGGCTGCAAACCCTGGGTAAGAACAGCGTCGATTACGGCATGGCCTGGGACAGACAGACAGAGATGGGGGGAGGGCTAAAAGTATGGCCCAGCAGAGGACAGGGCTGTGTTATGGGTGGTGTCCAGAAAATGGCTCCAGCTGCACCTGGAGTGACAAGAGAGTGCCATCCAGACTGTCTGAGCTATCATGGGGGTCATTAAAATATTCATGGAAAATGCATATTATGGAAAAGTTAGCCACGGGCTTCAAAATCCTTTTCCACCAAAATTAATTCGTTCTTTGATTCTAATTTCCACAAACGTTCTGAGGTCCCCTTGTGAGAGGGATTTCTGTAAATGAATGATAAAAAGCCAGAACCTTCAGGAGACAGGAGGTGGTGAACAGGCCACCACAGAAAAGGAGGTAACACATGTATCAAGAGATGCTCACACACTCCTTAGTTAGTACGACAAAGCTCAACTTTTAAAGTGAAAGTCTACTTTTTTTTAAAAGAATTGTTTTATTTAACTTTATTTATTTGTTTATTTTGATTTGACCAGAGAGGGACAGAGCGAGAGAGGTCGGGGAGTGAGAGAGCAAGCTGCCAGGTCCAGGACTCGAACCACAGTCAGCCATGTGCGAGTCCAGCACCCTTCACCACAACACCACCTGCCGGCCTCATGTGAAAGTCCACTTTATTCCCAACAGAATCACAAGCAGACACGAAAAAGGTAGCTCATCCCAAGTGTTGCCTAGGTGTGAAGGAGTGGATGGTCTTCTCCAGCTAGGAAAGCAATATGGCAGCATTCATAAAATTAAGGGCATGCATGCCCAGCAGCCCAGGAATTCTGCTCCTAGCTAAACTCTGGAAAGACCCTCGCAGAGTCCCACGAAGCAGCCCACGGAGGCTGTTCACCGAAGATTAGCTGTAGCGCAGGGAACTGGACAGCCAGGTGAATGTGCCCTGGGCCCAGGCAGGATTGCTGTCACTGTTCCCACTCACACCCACCCCCCCTTAGCTGTTCCACCCTGGAGCCTGGGAAACAAATATTCACTCTTCCCAGGTGCCCACTGGTTGGGGTGGTCTCCAAGAACTTGCCAAGGACTAGAGTAGCCTCTGCCCTTCTCTGCTGCTGGCAGCACCCTCCTGGCTCAGCACACACAGAGCTGCACAGGGAGTGGGAAAGGAGCATCTCCATGGCCAGCGGGCTACTGAGGGGGTTGTGGCTCTCCCTGGCAGCTCTACTTCTGATATCTTTCCCCAAGACCTCCTATCTTAGACACCACTGCTCCTCCTGACTGGAGGGCAGTGCTGGGTTGCCAGTCCCTCCTCTCCTCTGGAGCACCCCCCCACCCCCATCCTCTGCTTGCCACATTTATTTTGGTCTCTGTCATTCAGGTAAGTAGAGTCTTCCTAATAGTCAGCCACTCCCTGACTGTGTGTGAAAATTATTTTTTTTTTGAGAGGTTTTTCACTATAGGTGCGTGCGCTCGCCAGACAGACAGAGACAGAGAGACCCAAAGCGAGAAATCACCCCCCAGAGGGGATGGTCACGCCGCAATCCCTTCTCCTCCATTCTCCTCTCGGGATCTTGGGCACGCACGCGCACGTG